>NW_021703775.1:45475974-45740470 GCF_005190385.1 Monodon monoceros
GTGTGTGTGTGTGTGTGTGTGTGTGTGTGTGTGTGTGTGTGTGTGTGTATAATCTTCTTTATCCATCCATCTATTGATGGGCACTTGGGTTGCTTCCATATCTTGGCTATTGTAAGTAATGCTGCAATGAACATATGGGTACATATATATTTTCTAATTAGTGTTTTTTTTTGTGTGAAATGTCTATTCAGATCCTCTGCCTGTTTTTAATTGGGTTGTTTGTTTTTCTGACATTGAGGTGTAGGAGTTCTCTGTATATTTTGGATATTAACTCCTTATCAGATATATCTTTTGCAAATATCTTCTCCCATTCAGTAGGTTGCCTCTTCATTTTGTTGATAATTTCCTTAGCTGTGCAAAAGCTTTTTAGTTTGATGTAGTCCCACTTGTTTACTTTTGCTTTTGTTGCCCTTGCCTGAAAAGACAGATCCAAAAAATATGACCAGTGACAAAGATCATACTGCCTATGTTTTCTTCTAGAAGTTTTATGGTTTCAGATTTTACATTTAAGTCTTTAATCCATTTTCAATTTACTTTTGTGCATGGTGTGAGAGAGTAGTCCAGTTTGATTCTTTTGTATGCAGCTGTCCAGTTTCCCCAACACAATTTACTGAAGAGGCTGTCTTTTCCCCATTGTATATTTTGCTTCCTTTGCCATAGATTAACTGCCCATATAAGTGTGGATCCAGTTCTGGGCTCTCTATTTTGTTCCATTGATCTATGTGTCTGTTTTTGAACCAGTACCATACTGTTTTGATGACTGTAGCTTTGTTGTATAGTTTGAAATTGGGGAGCATGATACCTCCAGCTTTGTTCTTCTTTCTCATGATTGTTTTGACTATTTGGGGTCATTTGTTTCCTTATAAATTTTAGAATTATTTGCTCTAGTTCTGTAAAAAATGTCATTGGCATTTTGGTTATCATTTGGTTACCATTACTAGATGTTTAAAATTTTTAATCCCAATAATGACCCCTTGAGATACAGAAGGGGAGTGCTAGTCTTCCTACTTTATGCATGAAACTGGATACACAGAAAATCAGTGATTGATCACAGACAAGAATTCAAGTATCCAACCTTAAAAAGTAATGATATTTCTGTTATACTACTTTAACTTCCATTAAATTATGTAAAGACAAGGTGGGATACCTAATGTGAGAGTTACTTACATGTCAAACACTCTAGTAGTAGCTATATAAGAATTATCTCCTTTAATTCTTACCCTAACTCTATGAGGTTGTTGATAATTATTGTTATTTTATGAACTTTATGAATAAGGGCACTAAGATTTGGAGAGGTTAATTAACTTGTCCAATGAAAACAACTAGTATATGGCAAAGCTAGTGCCAAAGACTACTGCTTTTCAGAGATATTATATAACCTTCCAACTGATCCATGTTCATCCAATGTTACCCCTTTCCTAAGTTGCTGGCTGTTTATGACCTCTCCTCTGACTTCTCTTTGCAGCTTCTCTCTGTCAAGTATTATCTATATGCTGGCATTGGCCACCAAGATAATAATTATACTTTATTAGTGGCTGAGGTGGTGCTTTGCCCATGAGTCACATCTTGTTTAAAATTCAGTGAGATTACAAATTTAAAATTGTAAATACCTCATCTAGGGTCTAAAAAAATTGAGTGGATTTTACATAATTAAGAACATTGTGGAATTTCAATCTCACTTACTATAAAATATATTTATAATTTAGAATTAAACAAGATTATACATTTAAAATATCAGACAAGATGCCAGGCACATAGTAGGTCTTATCCCTTTCTTTTTATTCTCCACCTGCTTTTTAAGGATTCTGAATAATAAGTTCTATGTATTGTTTGCTATTTGAGCTGTTTCTTTTCTTTTTTTTCTCTAAACAAAGACAAAATCTAACATTTACCATATTCTCTAGTATGAGGTCATTGTATAAATTCTCTTAACAATAAGCAATCTGTCTGATAAATTTGATCTTGAGATTCTTCAAAGATACTTTTTAGAAAATGTGGAATGCTAGTGTTCTTTTCACAAAAATAGAAAATTTACATTTTTTGAAAACATTCAGTACAGCCATGATGGAAGGCACTTTTTAAAAGATATGAATCTTCTATTTGATTTACAATTCGAACTCAATCTTTGAGACTCATTCCATTATGGGTCTGCAAATGTGACTGGAATTTTAATCTTGAGTAGCAATCTTGGAAAACTTCTGAAGACCAGTTTTTGCCACCTCTTTAGTGAAAGCATTTCTCAAGGTTGCCCTTCATTTTGGAAATATAGCTTTGTTTTAACAGGTTCACAAGTTTCTCAGATTTAAATGCCTTTCCAAACATACCTCTGTTTCCTTGATGCATTTCTGGACCAATTTTGCTCAACTGATCACTGCTTCTAAATATACATTTAGTAATCTGTATTGCACATTGTACCACTTGGTTCTTTCTAATTACTCCATGAGAATTATCTCCTTTTCTAACTAGATGTATAGTTGTGGGTTTTCTATAAACCCTAGGGCTAGGCCTAGTATCAGAATTATTATAAGCCACCTTGAAGTATTGATTTTATGGTAATTAATTGGAGTCATTGGGGAAACTTTCTATGCAGGGGGAAATTTTCCTCTCTAGTATATACCATTTAGCTCCAAACTGACCAAGAATAGCAAGTCAGTTTGATCTTTTGTACCAATTTTATCAACTCTTGGTAAACTGTTATGTTGAAGAGTATTGAGAGACTTTATCAGGGTTCAGTAAGTAGTGCCATGATTAGTTAGCAATCCCTTCCTTAAACCCAGGAGGTGGGGGTGAAATAAAGTATGAAAAACATAGACACCATTTCATTATTATTATGACCATTTCTTTTTTAGCTTCTGAGTTATTTTCATATTTTTCACACCAGTTTTTATACTGGGGAGTTACAATTATTTACTGAATGAATGAAATAATTTAAAAAATATATAAGGAAGTTATTTCCAAGCAAATCATCAATGGTTAAATCTGAGTAAATACTATTCTTTTTTTTCTGAGTAATTACTTTTTAAAAGTATGCATTCCTTAAAGCCAGAATCAAATGCCAAGAATATAAGAAGCCATAGAGGTATGATTTAAATACTGATACCAGTTCTTCCCTTCTATCTATGAGTATGACAATACCATGCCTTTTGAGAAGCCACAGAGAATGATACCATCTTCTGTGCTTATTTCATAGTCACTTTTATCCCAAAAGGCTAATAAATTATTGAGATATTTCACACTTTTGTGTATAAAAAATTTGGGTCATTAACTCTTGAGAACTTACACTGTGTAACATGATTCAATCTCACTATGGGAGGGGCATTTACACATACATTTCCTTTTCTCTCTATTATCCACTAATTTACTTCCATTGAGAATCATTCCTCATTTTACTCAACATGGCTTAGACATCCCCAAGAATCATAGAAATCTTCTAGTAACCACAACTTTTTATATGCACAGGGAATTATTGATCCGGTTATCTTTCATTACAGACATGTTCTACTTTCTTCTGTTTTACATTCCGTCTCTCCCTCCCCAATGTTTAGACTTCAATGAGAATATAGACTACACTCTAGAGTTATTTTTATAATAATTAATGTCAAATGAATGGGAAATGCTCTACTATATATGTAGTTTCTCCCAAAGTGGATCGGGATAAACAAGTTGATCTGGGAAACAGAAAAACTGTGGATCAGAATCTGGCTCATTATTTAGGATTCAACTTGATATCATTTCTTGCAAAAAGCATTTCTTGAACTTAATTTCTCCTGTGGCTGTACTGTTTTCTGCTCTTCCATGCTTTCATAAAATGTATACTTACCTGAATCAGCATATATCATATATTTTATGTTTATTAGCTTATAGTTATCTCTGAGTGCAGCAGAAAATCTCATTTATTTTTGAATTCCAAGTATCTGTCATAGTACCTGGCATATAGTAGGGTCTGTCTTTGTGGTTACAGAAAAATGTTGTAACCATGGGCAAATGAGAGACATTTTAATAGCACATTAAGTAAACAAGTAGTAAATTTTTATATCACTGAAATAATTTTATTTCAAAATTCATCTTTGTTTTAACATTAGAATATATACCAATACTCTATAAACCAGTACTTTCATTTTTATAACAATAATAAAATTTTTACAACCACAGAACTACTTTGCATTACTGGAATACTTTATAAAGCCCAAGTGTTTTACAGCCAGTGATACAGCACTCCAATTACAATGTTTTGAGGGACAAATAACTTACTAATAATTCCTTACAGCTCAGCATCTGGCACAGAATATTGCAGTGAAGATATGCAAACTGTGTGAATCAACCACGTCTTCTAACAGATGAGATTATGAAACCCTAGAGAAGTGGCATGACCTGCTAAGGTGTTACAGTAGGTTAATTATGGTGTCAAGGCCAAAACTCATGTTTCAAATATAAAGGATGGGGACTTCCCTGGTGGCATAGTGGTTAAGAATCCACCTGCCAATGCAGGGGACACAGGTTCGAGCCCTGGTCCGGGAAGATCCCACACGCCGCGGAGCAATTAAGCCCCTGCGCCACAGCTACTGAGCCTGCGCTCTAGAGCCCACAAGCCACAACTTCTGAGCCTGCGTGCCACAACTACTGAAGCTCGTGCGCCTAGAGCCTGGGCTGCAACAAGAGAAGCCACAGCAATGAGACATCCGCGCACTGCAATGAAGAGTAGCCCCCACTCGCCACAACTAGAGAAAGCCAGCGTGCACCAACGGAGACCCAACGCAGCCAAAAATAAATAAATAAATAAATTTAAAAAATATATAAAGGATGGGCCACGAATCTCCAATTGTCTGACATGCTTCTACCTCTGTCTGAGGGAAGTGGTTATAAGAAGAAGATCTGCATAAAGTAGAATGGTCTAACACATGAAATCTACTATCCTGTCTACAACAGAATGTCCTGGAGAGCTCCCTATTAGCCAGAGGCAGGATTTGGTAAGCTAAGTAACTTTATGCCTATGAAATGGATTGCTTCACTACTGTTCTCAAGAGTGGGAAATCATATCAGGTGACAAATTCACCTAACCCTACTTTCTCTTAAGCAGTGTGAACAGGAAATGTACATTGAGAGGATGACATGCAAAGAGGCATGGGTACTTGCTCCTCAATGAAACCATTCATTCAGCTCATATGAACTGGTGACTTATGATGTGCCAAGCACTGTACCAGTGGCTGAGCAAAAACTGGCATGGTCCTAATACTCATAGATCTCAGAGATTATTAAGGAAAGTGAACATTATTCAAAGTATCACAGGATTATAAACTTAAAGTTGTTTTAACTATATTGACAGAGAGGTTTATATTTCTTAGAAAGCATATTATACAGAGATTTTGTCTTATCAAGGAGGTTAAGAAAGATTTCACTTTGTAAGTGAACTAAATTTGAAGAATGAACAATTAGTAAGTGTTAAGATGGGAAAAATAACATTCCAGGTAGAAAGAATAAAATGTTCAAAGACTCCTGGATGGAAGAAAGAGAGGCTATTTTAAGTGACTAAAGAATGGAATGTATGACTGGAGTGGTATTAAAGGGATGTTCCTGCTTCTAGACCTCTCAGAAGATGGAGCTAGAAAATATATGTATGTATACTGATCCATGCATACACATACATTTATGTTTATTTCTGTATCTAACTATATATGTATATTTCAAAATGTGTGTTCATACTAATACCTCAATTTCAATCAAACACCACAAGGTTCATCCTAGCTTCTCCACTCTCCTTATATGTAATTTCCTTCTCTGACACTGAGCGCCATTGCTGTCATTATTTACAATATGTTTACTTATTTCTTCAACCATAATATTTACTTAAAGTAGTTTCAGGATTGGTAATTCATATAGCTATGGGTAAAAAATAAGGCTAACTAGAGTACAGTAATTATATATAGTTTTTTTGTTGTTTGCCTTACGATATGTAGGCAAAACACTGTTTTCCAAATTCACATAGGTTGGTTCTTCTCTTCCTCACATTTTCAGTGTGGTTGTATTAATCATTAGAAATAGATCTCTTTCTTACAGTTTCTATTCCATTTTTGACTCTCCCCTCACCATTGTTATTTCCTTTTTAAATTTACATTTCAATCTTTGTGGCATAGAGTGCTGTGGGTTTTGGGGAATTCACTGTCCACCACCACAGTTGGGATTTAGAAAATTTCCATCATCTCTAAAGCTCCCTCGTGTTCACATTTATAGGCAATCCCTCTCCTCAGCTCTAACAGATGAGTGGTTGTAACTCAGGAAGAGTGCACTGGAACCCTACGGCATAAGCTGAAGCTGCATCCACAGGCAGAATTCTTCCTTAGGAAAGCTTCAACTCTGCTCCTAAGGCCTTTCAACTGACTCTGATGACATCCTCTCTGATCAGAAAGGATAATCTTCCCTTACTTAAAGACAACTGATTATGGACTTTAATCATATCTACATAATATCTTTACAACAACACCTAGATAGCAGTTGATTGAATAACTGGAGTCTGTATCCTAGCCAAATTAAGGCATAAACCATCACAGGTGGAGTTTTATTTCAGGAAATTTAAAGCAAATAAAAGAGATGGGGCAGCAAATGTTTGCCTATGGAAATCTCCTCTCCTCTTCGTTCTTATTAATAAAAATAAAACAAAAAATATTATGTTTTCTCAGCCTACTTTATAATTAGTGTGTCTATGTGGCAGAATTCAGACCAGTAAGATGTAAAAGAAGATTTTATGAATTACTCCCTGATAGTACTAAAGGAAGACAGACTTCTTTGACACACATATTTACTTGACCTCAGTACTATATCCTTTCCACAGCCTGGACCTGGATATAATAGTTGGCTTTCTAGCATATTCTGTATGCATAATAGCTAAAAAGAGCATGGGTTTCTGATAAGTCATGAACATCAGTATCATTTTTGTACTACCTACTTTTGGACTTAACTTCACCTAGAGAATAAACCTGAAACTTGTTTAAGTTACTGTTATTTTGGTTTTAAGTTACAAGGCTAAATGATGCTCGCATATGCAAGTTTAAGCCACAAATATTTGTCTTTAAGCTAAAATTCTAATCATGCCCACCTAGCTAAACTTACTTCTCAAATAATGTGACATAAATCTTGAAATCATATCTAGCTTAAAATCTATTGGAATTTTACTTTTACTCTTTAAATAAAATATATTTTAAAAGTATAACCAAACAGCAGCATTCAAGAAAAAAATAATTTGTATTTCAATAGAATTCTGGAAAAACTAACTGAAATATACAACTGAACCAAGATTGTATAGGTTATTTTAAAGGTATAACTAATTGTTTTCATGGAATCAGAAATTTGGGTCACTGAGAAATCACAGTGATCCTTTAGATTGATCACTTATTTACAGTTGAGGAAACTGCACCCTGACAGATTCAATACTGGGTCCTATGTCATACAGGTGATAAGCATCAGAATTAGATTTAGTGCACAGAGTTTAGAGTTATTTGAAGACAATTCTTTCCACTGTACCAGGAGTGATCAATTAGATTAAAATATTTAAAAAGTCAAAAAGATGATTCTCTTTTTCTTTTACGGAGATTGACTTCTTCATGGAAACCCAAAGTTCACTTAGCTCTAATAACTTTACTATATGCTTAAGCATGAAGTCTGCCACACAGGGATTAAAACTAAAGGTAATAATTCATGAATTACATGAGAAACAGACAAGAATCAGACAAAAATAAATGATCTTGGATAATTATGACCTGTAATGACTTCAACAGTCAGATCAATTTTTGTTTCTTTTAGGTAGATTTTGAACTAATTACCCACAGTTACATAATTATGCCTTTTTAATCTCTGTACTGAGCTCTTTTTGGGTCTATACCCACCAGGAATCACAGCATATTTAGAAGAAAGGCAATTTCCCATTTTGGAGGAATTCCCCCATTTGGGGGGAGCTGTAATGACTCTCTTGAAACAAGAAAACATATTAGTAAGTTAAGGTTGTAGTGCAACAAACGATTCCCCAAGGAATAATAAACTGGTTAGGATAATTTAATGTTCTAGTTTTTGTGTCCATTTTATTTTTCATACACTTCAACTTACTCCAGTAAAAAAGGGAGGGTGGAATTACTGAATCTGAATGTTTTAATAACAACAGAAATAAGGTAGTCTAAGTTTCTCACAGATAGGAAATTATGATCTAAAAATATAAAATGTCTTCTCAAGACACTGGAAGGAGAAAGAAAGAGAGAGAGAGAGAAGTGTGTGTGCACTAAAAAACATCCTGATGTCAGTATTCCTAGCTTAATTATTCTTCTATTAAACCACAGGACTCATGAATGGGTACTATCAACCTACCTCCCTTATAATATATATCAAAATTTGTATAATGATATCTGTACCTCAGAGAAACATAAGAAAGAGAGTAGTTCACAAAGTGAAATAATGATTTTACATGAACTCTATTTTATAGAAAACTCAAGTTGCATTTGTATCCTTTAATTATCTTATGATACTCCCCAAATTCATTTCCTCAGAGTTGTGCTATTAGATTCAGTTTATGGCTATGGTTTAGAAAAAAGTTTTAATAGAATATTTCTGTATGTGTTTTGGGAGTTTAGAAACATAGATATACTTGAAAACCATTTGGGTTTCCTAGTTTCAGTTATCTCTCAGTATTTTAATTCATTTGAAGATTGTCAAATTCTGATTGTCTTTACCCAATTCTGAGTTTGGTTTTATCTTCTAACATTTTGGATTCAAATATTATTTTATCAGACAGGTCTATCAGTGTCCAATGGGATGAATGAGAATTCACTGAAAGAGAAGAAAGAAGACAGAAGGGATTCCCGAGACCGTTGAGATGCAATTTGAGACTGGTCTGATCTGCAGAAGGAATAGTCTCTTTGTGGTTGATGCTACATAGATAGGACTTAGAAATCTTCAAGAAAAAGGCTTATGATTGACTAGCAATAGTTAGAAGAACACATTTTATTTTATGCAGCTATTTTCTCATGTTTGTCTCAGTTTTCATGGCAGTTATATATTTCCTGGGGTTCATACATAACTTTCAACCCTGTTTTCTATTAAATAAGAGCAAATTTACCTATGAAAATTTTGCTTGCATTGAAAACTCACTTTGTTATTATGCTTAGTTTAATTTTTTATAAAAGAAAAAAGTTGATTTGGTTTCGCTACAAGGTTTTTGTAGAAGAGGTGCTAAATATTATATATATTACAATATGCTTTTTATTTAAATAACATTTATTGGAGAGGAGTCAAGATGGCAGAGGAGTAGGAGGAGGTGGGGTTCATCTTTCCCCACATGTGCATCATGAATACCTGTACAAATGGAACAATTCTCACAGAGCACTGACTGAACACTAGCACAGGACCTCGGACACCTAAAAGGATGTGAAAAATCCCCACGTAACTGGGTAGGATAAAAGAAAGAAGATGGGAAAAGGAAGAGGATAGGAAGCAGGGCAGGACCTGTGATCCTGGGGGCAGAGCTGAAGGAGAGGTTCCCGCATCTGGGGAAGCCCCATCACCAGCAGAGACATCAGTTGGGACAGAAGGGGAGCTTCAGGGGCTATCAGAGAAGAGTGCAGCAACTGGTCTGTGGCAGGTAGGACAGAGTGAGACCTACACAGATGGTCCGTGCCGCAGCCCTGCATGCCCCAGCCTGAGACGTGTGTCTGCCAGTGTGGACAGGGGCTGGGTGCTGAAACATGGGCTCTGGAGAGCAAACCTGGGGAGAAGACTGCTGTTGGCTGCAAGGAGACAGCCTGAGGGGATGGGAATAAGAAAATCCACAACTGAGAATGCTTATGGAGGAAACCTGGACCACCATAGAAGCGAAGCGCCATTGTTGAGTGATGCACAAGGGGCAGGGCTGCCATTTCAGTCTCTCTTCCCACACACCAGCCCCTGCCTCCCCAGGCACTAGGAAGGGCTCCTGCTGGGGCCGACTCTCTCACACCTGCGGCTGCCGGCTGCCCTGTGCATCCAACCCCACCAGGGCTCCCAGGACCCTGGCAGCCACCACCTCCTCCTCCATGCCCTGTCCCTGCTGCAGTGGGCACTCCTGCAACCCCAGCTGTTACTGCCTCCATGCCCCCTCCTCACCAGGGCAGATTCATGTGCTCTGGGGCAGCCTCGGAAGCAGACCCCTGTGGGTGGCCCAAACGCAGAGGTGGGGCTGAAACCACAGCTGAGCCCAGGGCCTGTGCAACTAAGGAAGAAAATCTCACCTCAGAGCTGCGCAAACTGCATATTGACACCCCTGCAACTGGCTTTGTAAACTCAGCACCTATAGAACATCTGATGGACAATGAGTGGTCCTGCAGCCAAGATGGGTCTAGCTTTAGAAGCTGTAGATTTTGCGGGCTCAAACACATGGGGGTTGGGCTTAGCCAGAATCTGAGCTGCCCCCATAGTGCCCACAGCAGGTCCAGATCCATGATTACTGCACTCCTGGGACCTGATTTCAGTGGATCTACACTGGTGGCCTGGTAAAAACAATGTCTGAGACACCAGGGCCAACTGCTTGCATACCCACGGTTAAGGTGCCAACAAAAGTGTAATCTGAGAGCTCGCACAACAGGTGAAAGGTGACACAACAGAACACACCCACAGGCGAACAGCTCCAAAGGAGGAATACTCAGTGGTTTCCCTCCCAGTGGGAGTGCTCCAATCCTGTCTACCTCAACCACAGATCAGAAACACAGCTAAGAAAAAGATATGGGGGCCTCTACTTTAACAACTAGTGAGCAGACTCCAACTCTGACAGGGCAGTGACAACCACAGAGCAAAAGGGAGACCTTGCTCAATATCCAGGTCATGCTCTGGTCACCACAACATCAGTCATACCTTCTTTCAAGGGGATAACAGCCAGCATACACTGAGGAAAGGGTGGCAGACATCTGTACAAAAAACAGCCCTTGCACCAAAAAATATTAAACCCACACAGGCTACACAGGGACATTCCCACATAAAAATAGCCCTCCAAGACTGTCTGAGGGTCTGGCATTGGAAGGAAGAACACCCAGAGCATTTAGCCTTGAAGGCCATTGGGGCTTGAGTGCAGGAGCTCCACAGGGCTGGGGGAAACAAAGACTCCACTCTCAGAGGGAACACACAGGGTCTCATGTGCACTGAGACCAAGCACAAAGTAGTACCTCCTTAGGAACTTGGACTAGACCTACCTAGGGGTCTTGGAGGGTCTTCTGGAGAGGCAAAGTTTGACTATAGCTCACTGTTGGGGCAAGGACACTGGTAGCAGAAGCCCCCAGGTAATATTGATCAAAGTGAGCTCTCACAGAGGTCCACATTTCAGCACTAAGACCCAGTCCCACCCAACAGCCTGCAGGCCCCAGTGCTGGAAAGCCTCAGGCCAAACAACCAACAAGAAAGGTACATAGCCTCCCCATCAGAAGACAAGCTGCATAAAGTCATACTGAGCAAACAGCCCCTCAAACACACACACATTGACACAACGCTGCCCATCAGAGGGACAAGACCCAACTTCACCCACTAGACGGAAGGCATCAACCCTCCTACCAGGAAGCCTACACAAGCCCCTGGACCAATCTCACCCACCAGGAAGCAGACACTAGAAGCAAGAGGAACTATGATCCTGCAGCCTGTGGAAAGGAGACCACAAACACAGAAAGTTTGACAAAATTAGATGACAGAGAAATATGTTGCAAATGAAGGAAAAAGATAAAAACCCACAAGAACAACTAAATGAAGAGGAAAGAGGCAATCTATCTGAAAAAGAATTCAGACTAATGATAGTAAAACTGATCCAAAATCTCAGAAAAAGAATGGAGGCACAGATCAAGAAGATGCAAGAAATATTTAACAAGGAGCTAGAAGATTTAAAGAACAAAAAACAGCAATGAACAATATAATAACTAAAATGAAAAATAAACTAGAAGGAACCAATAGCAGAATAAATAAGGCAGAAGAACGAATAAGTGAGCTAGAACACAGAGTGGTAGAAATCACTGCCACAGAACAGAATAAAGAAAAAAGAATAAAAAGAAATGAGGAGGGCTTCCCTGGTAGCGCAGTGGTTGGGAGTCCGCCTGCCGATGCAGGGGACACGGGTTCTTGCCCCGGTCCGGGGGGATCCCACATGCCATGGAGCGGCTGGGTCTGTGAGCCATGGCCGCTGGGCCTGCACGTCCGGAGCCTGTGCTCCGCGGCAGGAGAGGCCGCAGCGGTGAGAGGCCTGCGTACCGCAAAAAAAAAAAAAAAAGAAATGAGGAAAGACTCAGAGACATCTGGGACAACATTAAACACACCAACATTCCCAGAAGGGGTCCCAGAAGGAGAATAGAAAGAGAAAGGGCCTCAGAAAATATTTGAAGATATTATAGCTGAAAACATCCTTAACATGAGAACAAAAAACACTTGCTTAAGTCCAGGAAGCACAGAGAGTCCCATACAGGATGAACCCAAGAAGGAACATGCTGAGACACATATTAACCAAACTGACAAAAATTAAAGACAAAGAAAAAATATTAAAAGCAACAAGGGGAAAGCAACAAACAACATACAAGGGAATCCCCATAAGGTTATCAGCTGATTTTTCAGAAGACACTCTGCAGGCCAGAAGACAGTGGCATGATATATTTCCAGGGATGAAAGGGAAAAACCTACAGCCAAGGATACTCTACCTAGCAATGTTCTGATTCAGATTCAACAGAGAAATCAAGTTTACAGACAAGCAAAAACTAAGAGAATTTAGCACCACCAAACCAGCTTTACAACAAATGCTAAAGGAATTTCTCTAGGTGGGAAAGAGACCAGCAACTGAAAACAATCCTGTACATATATAGACTGCTATATCAAAATCTCATGGGAACAGCAAACCCCAAAACTACAATAGATACACACACAAAAAAGAAAAAGTAACCCAAACACAACACTAAAGATGGTCACCAAACTGCAAGAGAATAAAAGAGGAAGGGAAGAAAAAAGACTTACAAAAACAAACCCAAAAGAATTAAGAAAATGGTAATAGGACATACATATCAATAATTACCTTAAATGTGAATGGATTAAATGCTCCAACCAAAAGACACAGGCTTGCTGAATGGATACAAACAAGATCCATCTATATGCTGTCTACAAGAGACCCACTTCAGACCTAGGGACACATACAGACCAAAAGTGAGGGGATGGAAAAAGATATTCCATGCAAATGGAAATCAAAAGAAAGCTGGAGTTGCAATACTCATATCATAAAATAGACTTTAAAATAAAGACTGTTACAAGACACAAGGAACGACACTACATAATGATCAGGGAATCAATCCAAGAAGAAAATCCAATTGTAAATATGTATGTACCCAACATACGAGTACCTCAATGTACAAGGCAAATGCTAACAGACATAAAAGGGGAAATCAACAGTAACACAATAATAGTGGAGGACTTTAACACCCCACCTACACCAATGGACAGATCATCCAGACAGAAAATTAATAAGGAAACCCAGGCCTTAAATGACACATAAGACCAGAGAGACTTAATCAATATCTATAGGACATTCCATCCAAAAGAAGCAGAATACACTTTCTTCTAAAGTGCACATGCAACATTCTCCAGGATAGATCACATCTTAGACCACAAATCAAGCCTCAGTAAATTTAAGAAAATTGAAGTCATATCAAGCATCTTTCCAGACCATAATACTATGAGATTAGAAATCAATTACAGGCAAAAATAAACTGTAAAACACACAGACACACTGTGTCTGTGGAGCACTGATGAAATCAAAGAGGAAGTCAAAAAATACCTAGAGACAAATGACAATGAAAACATGATGATCCAAAACCTATGGGATGCAGCAAAAGTGGTTTTAAGGGGGAAGTTTCTAGCAATATAATCTTCCCTCAAGAAACAATAAAAATCTCAAAAACAACCTAAACTTACACCTAAAGCAACTAGAGAAAGAAGAACAAACAAAACATAAAGTTAGTAGAAGGAAAGAAATCATAAAGATCAGAGCAGAAATAAATGAAATAGAGATGAAGTAAACAATAGCAAACATCAATAAAACTAAAAATCTTCTTTGAGAAGATAAACAAAATTGATAAACCTTTAGACAGACTCATCAAGAAAAAAAAGGAGAGGACTTAAATCAATAAAATTAGAAAAGAAAAAGAAGTTACAATGACACCACAGAAATACAAAGGATCATAAGAGACTACTACAAGCAACTCTATGACAATAAAATGGACAACCTGGAAGAAATGGACAAATTCTTAGAAAGGTGCAACCTTAAAGACTGAATGAGGAAGAAATAAAAAATATGAACAGACCAATCACAAGTACTGAAATTGCAACTGTGATTAAAACTCTTCCAACAGGACTTCCCTGGTGGCGCATTGGTTAAGAATCCACTTGCCAATGCAGGGGACATGGGTTCAATCCCTGGTCCGTGAAGATCCCACATGCCACAGAGCAACTAAATCCATGCGCCACAACTACTGAGCCTGAGCTCTAGAGCCCATGAGCCACAACTACTGAGCCCATGCCCCACATGAAGCCCACACACCCTAGAGCCTGTGTGCTGCAACAACTGAGCCCATGCGTCACAATTACTGAAGCCCACATACTCCAGAGCCCGCATGCTGCAACTACTGAGCCTGCATGCTGCAACTAATGAAGCCCATGTGCCTAGAGCCTGTGCTCCGCAACAAGAGAAGCCATGGCTATGAGAAGCCCACGTACTGCAACGAAGAGTAGAACCTGCTTGCCGCAACTGGAAAAAGCCTGCATGCAGCAATGAAGTCCCAACTCAGCCAAAAATTTAAAAAATAAAGTAAATTTTAAAAAATGAAAAACTCTTCCAACAAACAAAAGTCCAGGACCAGATGGCTTCACAGGCAAATCCTATGAAACATTTAGAGAAGTTAGTACCTACCCTTCTCAAGCTCTTCCAAAAAATCGCAGAGGAAGAAACACTCCCAAGCTCATTCTACAAGGCCAACATTGCTCTGATACCAAAACCAGAAAAAGATATCACAAAAAAAGAAAATTACAGGCCAATATCACTGATGAACATAGATGCAAAAATCCTCAACTAAATACTAGCAAACGGAATCCAACAACACATTAAAAGTATCATACACCATGATCAAGTGGGATTTACTCCAGGGATGCAAGGATTCTTCAATATACACAAATCAATCAATGTGATACACCGTATTAATGAATTGCAGAATAAAAACCATATGATCATCTCAACAGATGCAGAAAAAGCTTTTGACAAAATTCAACACCCATTTATGGTAAAAACACCCCAGAAAGTGGGCATAGAGGATATGACAAACCCACAGCAAACATCATTCTCAATGATGTAAAGCTGAAAGTATTTCCTCTAAGATCAGGAATGAGACAAGGGTATCCACTCTCACCACTCTTATTCGACACAGTTTTGGAAGTCCTAGCCATGGCAATCAGAGAAGAAAAAGAAATAAAAGGAATCTCATCCAAAATGGAAAAGAAGAGGTAAAATTGTTACTGTTTGCAGAGCTAATCAATGAATTTAGCAAGATCTTTTTTGATCCAACTCCTAGACTAATGAAAATAAAAACAAACACATGGGACCTAATTAAACTTAAAAGCTTTTGCACAGCAAAGGAAACCATAAACAAGATGAAAAGACAACCCTCAGAATGGGAGAAAATATTTGCAATTGAAGCATCTGACAAGGGATTAATCTCCAAAATATACAAACAACTCATGCAGCTCAATATCAAAAAACAACCCAATCAGAAAATGGGCAGGAGATCTAAATAGTCATTTCTCCACACAGATGGCCAAAAAATTACATGAAAAGATGCTCAACATCACTAATTATTAGAGAAATGCAAATCAAAATGACAATGAGGTATCACCTCACACCAGTCAGAATGGCCATTATCAAAAAATCTACAGACAATGAATGCTGGAGAGGGTGTGGAGAAAAAGGAACACTCCAACACTGTTGGTGGGAATGTAAATTGGTACAGCCACTATGCAGAACAGTATGGAGGTTCCTTAAAAAACTAAAAACTGAGCTACCATATGATCCTACAATCTCACTCCTGGGCATATATCCAGAGAAAAACATGGTTCAAAGGATACATGCACCCCAATGTTCACTGAAGCACTGTGTACAATAGCCAAGACATGGAAGCAACCTAAATGTCCATCAACAGAGGAATGGATAAAGAAGATGTAGTATATATATACAATGGACTATTACTCAGCAGTTAAAAAATATGAAATAATGCCGTTTGCAGCAACATGGATGGACCTAGAGTTTATCATACTGAGTGAGGTAAATCAGGCAAAGACAAATATCATATGATAACACTTATATGTGGAATCTAATAAAATGGTACAAATAAACTTATTTACAAAATAGAAATAGAGTGACAGATGTAGAAAACAATCTTATGGTTACCAGTAGGGAAAGGGGGAGGATAAATTGGGAGATTGGGATTGACATATACACACTACTATATATAAAATAGATGACTAATAAGAATCTACTGTATAGCACAGGGAACTCTACTCAATACTCTGTAATGACCTATATGGGAAAAGAATCTAAGAAAGAGTGGATATATGTATATGTACAACTGATTCACTTTGCTGTATGGCGGAAACTAACACAACATTGTAAATCAACTATATTTCAGTAAAAAATAATTAAAAAATAAATAAAGGGAGACTGTATATAATAACTGGATAAAAAGCATATACCTAGCAAGAGCTTATAGCAACGTAATGGGAAGTCTATTTGAATAAAAGAGTCCATTTCACATAGCATTCATGTCGTAAAAGATCATCCATTTCATATAACATTCTTGCTGTAAAAGGTCATCTGACCTGTAAAGGTCATCTGATAAAGTCTTAAAATGTGAGTAGTGTAAAGATTTGAAAGTAAAAGCTATGGAATTGTGGAAAAAAAAAAGTAAATAAATAAATAACATTTATTGCTTACTATATGCCAGACACTCTTGTGAATTCCTTCAAATATTTATTCAATGTGTGTAATAAATCAGTAAGGTAGGTACTATTATTATCCCTCTTTTACAACCAAGAAAATGGTTAAATAAATAAATGTGGTTAATGAGGTCCTAATTATGTATACTATTTGAATTTACTGTCTTAATGTAAAGGTTCTGATTTTAAAAAATGAAATATTTGAAAAAATCCATTGCTAAATGGTTGGAAAATAAATGTTCCCTTTAAGTCTCATTAATCTGTCACATTGTTGTGGAATTTTTAGCACATCATAAGTACTCTTCCTTTATTTTGTAGTTTAATTGGTGTTTGCACTTCAAGGTAGTGGTATTTTATCTGAATAGTAATGTGCAAAAGTGGAATGTGTCTTACTGCTACCTGGTGAACATGGAGTGTTTCTCTTATAAGGAATGCAGATATCCTATGTACACAGCAAGAAAAACTTGATCATAATTCACTTCACAAAAGAATATCTCTCATATATACATCTATCACAACATGGGAAAACTGAGAAAAGACTACAAAATAATTGACGTGTCAAAGGTAAAACTACAATGGATTTAAAATATGTTTACAGGACTTCCCTGGTGGCACAGTGGTTAAGAATCCGCCTGCCAAGATCCCACATGACGCGGAGAAACTAAGCCCGTGCGCCATAACTACTGACCCTGCGCTCTAGAGCCTGTGAGCCACAACTACTGAGCCTGTGTGCCACAATTACTGAGCCCGTACATCACAACTACTGAAGCCCGCACACCTAGAGCCCGTGCTCCGCTACAAGAGAAGCCACCGAAGTGAGAAGCCCACACACGGCAATGAAGAGTAGCCTCCGCTCGCTGCAAGTAGAGAAAGCCTGTGCACAGCAATGAAGACCCAACTCAGCCAAAAATAAATAAATAAAATAAATACATTTATTTAAAAAAGGTCTTCCATGTTTTAAAAAAATATATATGTTTACAAGTGAAACACAACAAAAAGCATTCATATAAACCTTCTGGATTTTACTAAGAAATATTTAGATGATTTTCTGACCTTAAAAGCATATAATATTGACAAGAAAAATACTAAATTAACATTAAAGAAATATATATTCAAGTAAAAACAAATTCAGAAAACAAATGCCATAGTTTTCTCTAAAAATAGAGAGATGTAAAAGTTTAAAAATAGAAATTAATGAAATGAGAAATAATGAAGAACAATGAGGATCAAAGAAAACTAGGCAAAATGAGAAAAAAAAAAGAAAATTAAAAAGAGACCCATGACATTATATATCAAAACTGAATAAAAAAAAGGGAACATAAATCATATACAGTAGAGATTAGAATCTCATAGGAGAATATTCTAAATAAATGTATACGAATATACGTGAAAACTTAGATAAAATAGATAATTTAAAAGAAAAATGCAATTTGCCAAAACTGTCTCAAGAAGAAATTAAAACCAATGTACAGTCATGTTCATTAAGAAAATCAAATTAGAAAAAAAATACACAAAATAAACTAACCAGCTCCTGAGAATCTTCAGTCAAGTTTGAACAAAGTTCAAGGAAACTCTAATCTCTCAGTTAAGCAAACTGTTCCAGAGAAGTGAAAAAGATATTTTTCCCACAGCAGTTTTAGGGGCTTTTGATAAGCTTAATAGCAAAATTCAAAAGAATATAATGGGAAAGAAAACTCAGAGGTCAATTTCTCTAACACAAATATTTGCAAAATTTACAAATAAATAATAGCAAAGTCAAGCAATGTATAAAGCACGCATCAATCAAAAAAGATTATTATAGCCATGTAAATATATTTAAAGTAAGTATATCTATTAATATAATTCAACACCTTAAGAAAAAAGAGAAGCTTATAATCATCTCAATAGGTGCAGATACAGCATTAGATACAATTCAATATCCATCATGTTCAAACTCAGAACAAAATAAATATTATTTCTTAAAATAACAAATGTTGTTTTCAACCTGTGACATAGATAATATTAGTGAAATACTAGATACTTTGCTTTAAATGTCAGAAAATATATGTTTACTGTTCCACTTCTATTTACCATTGTATAAAAATTCTGATGAGGGTATTAAAACTTGAATCTATATCAGAAAGAAAATGTCAAGTTTAGTAGAAATTATAATTGTCCATATAGAATCTCAAGAGAGCATAAAGACAAATGGTTAGGATTAATACTAACAATTAGTCCTGTATCTAGGAGTCTAACTAATAATTAGACTGCTAGATACAGGATTTACATAAAAAATAGTGATTGCTTATATACGTGAAAATATATGCTCATATATGGGAAGACTTATTATGTGGAATTTGACAAACTGACCAAAAATTCATATGGAAAGATAAAGAGCCAAGACAATAATGAAATATTTGAAGGAGGGTGGCTTTCCTATATATATTTGGGATAATTATAATGCTATAGTAACAAAGAGTGAAATATGGCACAGGGTGCAAGAGGTCAAATAAAAAAGAGTGCTAGGAAGAAAATCTACACACAGAAGCTAGATATATCACAGAAGTGGCATTAAATACACTGAAAAAAGAATGGACTGTACAGATTGGAATGGATAAACTGACTATCCAACAAATTATTCTGGGACAGTTTTCCATCCATAAGGAAATGACTTCAAACATATTCTACATATTTATATGTGGGAAATTTCCTAAACTGCTCTGTAGCTAGGAGTTAGCCCTTTCATCCTTTTTGTGGATTTGCTGATAGCAATTGACACTAGGACAAAGCCATTTGGAATTTTCAAAAGATCGTACCCTCAGTAGTAATGAGTTGGCAATTTAAATAATATTAATGTTCTATTTAAAATTCATCAAATTTACAAAAATTTAAAAAAATTTGCCATACTATATGGTAGCAGAGACATGGACACAAATGAATTTCCTTGTACTATGGTAGCAGTGTGATTTGGCATGACCAATCTGTAGAACAGATTAGCAAATTCAAGAAAATTAAAGATGTACCTACTCCACTACAATCTTCAAATTCCTTTTTTAAATTTATAATCAGAAGAATCATTTGCACATATACACAGGAAAGTATTACCAGGATGATTGCTACACAATTGCTTATGGTAATGAAAAACATCAGAAAAACAAATATCCATCAATGAGGAACAGATAAATTGATTTGGCTAAACATATTCAACGAAAAAAATTATATAGTAGTGAAATAAATGAATTAAAGCTATACGTATAAATATGAAAGAATACTTAAAGTGCTGAAGAATAAATTAAACAAATTGTCAATTGCATATAGAATCCTACCATTTATGAAAAGTTAAAATAATAATACTATAATTGTGTATGAATGCACATATATGAAATAACAGATAAATAAACATGGATGGAAGGAACATACAACTGAATTCAGAATGGTGATTTAATTTGCAGAAAGAAGACAAACTGCTGCAAAAATGTCAGTACTTTCTTTAAAAACAGAGATGCCTAAAATGTGGCAAAATGATCATATTTGATAACTCCTTTCGGGTGAATATATTGGTATTTGTTAAAATACTCTATATTTCTTATGCTTTAAATAATAAAATAAGAAAAAAACCAATTATTTACATAGGTATCTATCTATGTTTTCTGAAATGAGCATCTCTGTTTACACATTTAAAATTGGACTGTATATTAAAAATCATCTTATGTGAATCTTTTAAAATTTAGCTATTATGTAAATAGGATGGTAAGAAAGCAGGTTGCCTAGTATTTGAACTATGTTGAGATGGACTACTAATGATTTATTCTCAGCACTTATTTATTAAAAAAAAAAAACCTTCCATAATTGTTATTCTTCCTGCTGCAGTAAGAGAAAAATAAAATTTTAGATTCTTGATGTAAAGCATAGAGGTCAGCTAGATTTTTGAGAGGGAAATATATAATATATGTATATATACATCATATACATAAGGTGTGATATAAATCAGTGATATATATCATTGGAAGAAAAACTTGTATATGAATAAAAAAGTAGCTTACTATAGATTCACTTTGAAATTTCTAAATCCTTTCTTCATTCAACTCAATATGTAGTGACAGATTTTACTTTGTTTTAAAATGTAGTGTATGGGCCTCATAATCAGACTTATCTAACTAGGTTGCATATACTAATTTAAATATATTTAAGTAAAAAGTAAGCACCTCATCATGGTATTTAAATGCTTGACAATTTTTATGTAAATTATAAAACATTTTGATGCATGAAGGCAAAAATGTATAATTAGAGATAACACCTTTATTCTTTTATTCATGCAGTTTTACTACTCACAACTTCATTATTTTAAATGGAGATATTTGGAAACAATAATGTATAGGTTGGACTACAAATGTATATTTCAACTATAATTTTTATAAATTTGAAAACTGCTTATAATGAAATCATTGATGTGACATTAGCAAGAACAGTGTGAATAGACAGCATGTCTTTTCTTTCTTGAAATGATGCTTTAGATCTATTGAAAAGATTTTGATTTGTATATAGTTCCAATAATAAATAAAATAATAAAATTTTGTATTTATAAAGTAAGGATTAGCTATAAGGGAAATATTATTCTTTTCTCTGTTAATATAAAAACCTTACAAAATTAAGTATTTTTATTTTGAATTGGTGAACATATAAACAAGTAGATATTTAAAATTTTTTGAATGTGATATTTGGTATAATGTGTTAAAATTTTATATGTGTTTATCATTGGACCCGTCAATTTACTTACAGGAAATTTGTTAAAATTCTATATGGGATTTCCCTGGTGGTCCAGTGGTTAAGACTCTGTGCTTCCAATGCAGGGGGCATGGGTTTGATCCTTGGTCAGGAAACTGAGATCCAACATGCCTTGCAGCATGATCAAAAAAAGAAAAATTCTATAGGTGTTTATCATTGCACCCTTCAGTTTGCTTACAGGAATTTTATTCCATAAGACTATTCAAATGCATCAAACATGTTTTTCACAGGATTATGTGAATTTATGTGGCACTGAGAGTAATTTAAAATCCATTAGTAAATGATGGGCAAATAACCTACAGTGCTTCTATAAGTAGAAATACTTGTACTGATGTGATGTTTAAAATGCATTGACGATAAAAGCAAGGAAAACATGGGTCTTTTAATAGGATACCACTTTTAATTAAAAACATTTTAAAAAGTAAAAATCAATTCATAAATAAAATTAGATTTATATCATGTTGAAAATCAAGTGAATTGGTAAATGGTGAATAAAATGATTGAATTGGTATTGTTAACAGAGCCCAGATTTTCTCATTAGTAACCACCATCAACCTAATGGGTGAGGTTATTCTTAATCTTAGTTAATAAAAACCATAATTCATGGAAATAAACATGAGATATTAGTAACATAGTGAAAAGGACATTTTCTAGATCCCTGAATTGCTTTCTTTTATAGTATATGCGAAATATTTTTCTGAATAAATAATCATGTTTGTAGTTTGTAAAAACATAAATAACACATAGATGTCTGGCACAGAACATGAAAACCTCTAAATCCCATTTCAGATATAGTTGTTAACAGTAAAAATTCACATGTAAAGAATGAAGATTACCTAAAATCTCTGAAATATGGATTCTCAATTTTATCCTTAAAACCTATAGATTTTGGAATAATACATAAAGCCTTTTTTCTACAATGTAAAGTTCTAACTAGTTCACCGTGATAAGCGAATATGGAAATAATGGCATTGTAAGGCAGAAGTTGTATTGATTCATAAGCAAATTCCAATGCAAGATGAGCAACAATAGGAAAAAGGTAGAGATGTCTTATATATAAGTTTCAGCAGGAAAGGAAAAAGCCCTCAATACTGCAGTTACAGCACTATCAACAGTATTCTTTTCTATTATTCTTTAGTAAAATTAGAAATAAGCATGTATACCAGAGCTGCTTGCCACTAAAAGGACATCCCCAGCCTAGTAGGGCGCCAGATTTACAGCAGGTTGTATTGCCTACCATGCCTACCTTAATACCCACTTCAATGGCTCAGAGCCCTATTTCTGCCTTCGCTGATTCAATAACTGCATTTCCACTCTATCGCATTTGTGTTTATTATGGATTAAATCGAAATCTCTTAAAATTCGTATATTGACCTTTTTGGAGTAGGACTGCTGCAGATGTTATTAGCTGACATGAGGCCATTAGGGTAGGACTTAATTCAATGTGACTGGCATTCTTATAAAAAGGGGAAATTTGGAGACAGACACATACACACAAGGAGTAGTTCATGTGAAGATGAAGTGAGAGATTGGAGTGATGCTTCTATAGCCAGGGAATGCCAAATCATCAGAAGCTAGGCAAGAGACATGGAACAAATTCTTTCTCACAGCCCTTAGAAGGAAGTAACTCTGCCAATACCTTGATCTCAGACTTCTAGTCTCCAGAATTGTAAACAATAAATTTCTGTTGTTTAAGCCACTCAATTTGTGGTACTTTGTTTCAGCAGCCCTAGCAAACTAATACAGTTTTTTTAAAATATCCATTCAATCTCCAACATCCTTCAGCAGCCTGTCTGGGGAATTCAAGTTATCTCTGTAGGTATCAATTATTCTGTTTTTTAATATGTTCATTCCTAACTTGCATAATGTTTGCCTGCCCCAACATTTTTCATAAGTCCTACTTTTATACTGCAATTTTGTGAAAATGAACATTCTTTATTCCAGCCACTTGCTATGAAAAATTTCTAACACACAGTAAGTTGAAAGAACTACTTAGTAAACAAATATATATTTATTGCCAATATTTAATCATTGTTAATATCCTGCTATGCTTATTTCATTGCATTTCTCTTCATCTATCCATCAACTTACCTTACTGTTTGGATGTATGTCAAAGTAAATTGAAGATACATGTACATTTCAACAATAAGCACTTCATTAGCTGGAGTCCAATATTAGTTTATAGTTATTTTCTAGGAAAAAAAATTACATAGAGTTTATTTCACAAGCTCCAGTGCACAATTAGATGAATTTTGGTAAATATACACATCTGTGCAACCCAAATCCCAGTCAAGATATAGAATAGTATCATCATTTCAGAAAGTTGCATAATGCTTTATATTAATTAGTTCTAAACACCCTGATATCAGAGTCCATCAGTGCTCTAATCTGTTTTCTTATTGAAGTTCTGCCCATTCAGGGACTTCATGAAAATGAAATCTTACACTGTGTATTCTTTTATGTAGAACTTATTTCATTTAGCATATTGTTTTGACACTCATCCATGTTATTTTATTAGCAGTATCTCCTTTTTTATTGATAAGTAGTATCCCATTGTATGAATATACTGTAGTTTCTTTACCCATTCACCTATTGATGGATGACAGGGCTTTTCCAATTTTGACTGTTAGAAATAAAGGTGCTATAAACAATCTTACACAAGATTTTGTCTTGGTGTGTGTATAGATGTGTGTCTGTGTGTGTATTTGTGAGTGTGTTTGTGTATGTGAATATATGTTTTCAATTTTCTTCAGGAAATATCTAGAAGTAAAACTGTTGAATCTTAGGGTAGGTTATGTTTACTTCCATAATAAAAATATTGTGGTAATGTTTTTGAAAGCTGTTGTATCATTTGCCATTCCCACCAGCCATGTATGAGAGCTCAATTTGTTCTATATCCTTGCCCACATTTATTTATTTATTTATTTTGCAGTACGCAGGCCTCTCACCGCTGTGGCCTCTCCCGTTGCGGAGCACAGGATCCGGACACGCAGGCCCAGCGGCCATGGCTCACGGGCCCAGCTGCTCCACGGCATGTGGGATCTTCCCGGACCGGGACACGAACCCATGTCACTTGCATCAGCAGGCGGACTCTCAACCACTGCACCACCAGGGAAGCCCCTTGCCCACATTTGATGACCCATTTATTTTAATAACACCTGTTCTTTTCTATGCACAGTGGCATCTTGTAGTGATTTGAATTTGCCTTTCTCTGATGTCTAATGATGTGAGCATGTTTTAATGTGCTTATTAACCATTCATCTCTCTCTTTGTAAAGTTCCTATTGTTTTGCCTTTTTTCAAAAACTATATTTTTGTTTTATTATTTCTATCTATCTACCTATCTGTCTATCTCTCTATCTATCTGTCTACCCACTGGACACAAATATTTTGTTAAATTCATGTTTTGTGAATATTTTCTTCTAATCTGTGGTGTGGCAACTCCTTTTTTAAATACCGTCTTTTGATTAGATTTTCAATATTTTGGTTGTTTTTGGCTATGCCACGCAGCATGTGGGATCTCAGTTTCCTGGCCAGGGATCAAACCCACAGCCCCTGCATTGGAAGCACGGAGTCTTAACCACTGGACCACTAGTGAAGGCCCTAGGTTTTTAATTTTGATGATGACTATTTTATCATGTTTCCTTTTCTTTCTTTCTGTACCCTAAGAAACTTTTGGCTGTACCCAGATTAAAAAGATACTCTCTTAGGTTTTCTTCTAGAAGACATATAATTTTATCTTTTTTAAAAAACTTATGCAGTTGTAAGAAATGATAAAGATCTTGTGGACCCTTGACCCAATTCCCTCCAATTGTATATCTTACAAAATTATAGCATAATATCAAAAATACAATATTGGCATTGACACAGTCAAGATACAAAACATTTCCATCACGACAGGGATACCTCATGTTGCTCTTTTATACCTACACACACATCCCTTTTACCACCATGCCCTTCTTACCTTATGGCAGCAACTACATTTTTCTCAGTTTCTATAATTTTATCATTCCAAGAATGTGGTATAAATGGAATTACACAGTATGTGAATATTGAGGATTTTTTTTTCACTTAGTATAATTCTCTGGAGATTCATCAGGTTCCTTTTTTTGCTGAATAGTATTTCATGCTATGGACATACCACCATTTGTTTAACCATCTATATACATTAAAAGACATTGGAATTGTTTCCAGTTGTTGAACAATATGAATAAAGCTTCTATAAACAGGTTTTTGTGTGTATGTATAAAGTTTTTTTATTTCTCTAGGATAAATGTCCCTGAGTAAAACTGCTGTGTTATCTGTTACCTACATGCTTTCCATACATGGCATATCACTTTACACTTCTACTGCAATATGTATCCTAGACACTATTCCTTTGATATATATGTGGTTTGCAAATATTTTCTTCCAGTTTGTAACTTGTTTTAAACCTTCTTTAAAGAGGTTTTGAGTAGAGCAAAAGATTTAAATTTTGAAAAAGTCAAATTTAGCATTTTTTTTCTTTTTAGGTCATGCTTTTGGTGTTAAATCTAAGAACTTTTGTCTACTCCTAAATTCCTAAGATTATCTCCTATTCTTTTCTAAAAGTGTTATAGTTTTACATTCTACATTTAAGTCTATGATCTATTTTGAGTTATTATTTGTATAAGATGTGGCATTTTTCTCAAGGTTAATTTTTTTTGCCTATAGATGTCCTATTGCTCCAGCATCATTTGTTGAAAAGGCCATATTTCATCCACTGGATAACTTTTGCAATTCTGTCAACAGTCTATTGGGCATATTTGTGTGTCTATGTATAATTTCTCTATTCTGTTCCACTGAATTATGTGTCTATCCCTCCATTAATAATATATAGTATTGGTTATTGTAATTATAGAATAATTATTGACCTTGGGGAGACTGATTAATCCTGCTTTAGTCTTCTTTTCAAAATTGTTTTAGTTACACTAGTTCCTTTGCCTTTCCTTATAAAACTTAGAAAAAGCTTTATTATATCTACCAAAAATTTTACTGGAAGTTTGATAGGAATTGCATCAAATCTGTACCTCAATTTGAGGAGAACTAACATATTTACTGTATTGGATTTTTTTAATGTATTGATCACTATATATCTTGCCATTTATTTAGATCCTTTTTCATGTCTTTTATCAGCATTTTCTAGTTTTCAGCATACAAATCCTGCACATGTTTTGTTGGAGTTACATCTAAGTATTTCATTTTTTGAGTGATTGTAAATGAAACTGCATTTTTAATTTCAGTGTCTGTGTGTTTATTGCTAGTACATAGAAACACAATTAACTGCTGTATCTCTGTGACCTTGATGAACTCACTAATTTGTTCTAGGATTTTTCACAAATTATTTGGGATTATCTACATAGGCAACCATGCCTTCTACATACAGGGACATTTTTATTTCTTCTTTTTCTATTATCTAAATAAATATTTGAAAAACGTCATTGAGCTATAATGGACTTTTGTTATTTAATAGAACTGACCATCACAAAAACAGACATAATGTGGTATAGCATATGTGATGGTTACTTTTTTTTTTTTTTTGTGGTACACGGGCCTCTCATTGTTGTGGCCTCTCCCGTTGCGCAGCACAGGATCCGGACGCGCAGGCTCAGCGGCCATGGCTCACGGGCCTAGCCGCTCCGCAGCATGTGGGATCTTCCCAGATCGGGGCACGAACTCGTGTCCCCTGCATCAGCAGGCGGACTCTCAACCACTGCGCCACCAGGGAAGCCTGTGATGGTTACTTTTATGTGCCACTTTAGCAAAGCTATGTCCAGTAGTTTAAACACTAATCAAGGTGTTGCTCTGAAGGAAATTTGAAGATGTGATGAACAGCTATTATTAGCTGCTTAAACCATTAGCTTTAAGCAAAGGAGATTATACTCAGTAATGGGAAGACCTCATCCGATCAGTTGAAAGCCTTAGGAGCAAAAGTTGAGATTTCCCAGGGAAAAGAAAATCTGCCTCAATATTTCAGCATAGAAATACTACCTAAGTTCAGCCTGATGGTCTTCCCTACAGATATCAGACTCAAGATTACAACATCATGTCCTATCTGAGTTTCCACCTGTCTGCCCTACATATTTCAAACTTGCCAGCCCCCATATTTGTGTGAGCCTTAGCTTAAAAAAAAATCATATGATACATATATATGATACATTCATCCTACTCCCAATATCCAAAACTATATCAGTCAGAATTCTTCAGATAATCAGAACCAATAGAATCTATCTATCTATCATCTATCTATATCTAACTATCCATCTATCTATCGGACTGATAGCGTTTTTGGTACTGAGAAAGGGTGAATGTATTTTACATGTAAAAAGAACATGAATTCATGAAATTTGGGAGACCAGAGGGTGAACTGTTATGAGTTGAATTGTGTCCTCTAAAAAGATATGTTGATGTCTTAAACCCTATACCTGTGAATGGGAGTTTATTTGGAAATAATCTTTCAGCTGTTATCAAATTAAGATGGGGTCATTAGGGTGATCCTTAATCCAATATGATCAATGTTCTAATAAAAAGAGAATAAAAGGTGAAAAGCTGAAAGCCTTCCTGCTAAAATCTGGAACAAGACAAGGATGACCACTCTCACCACTTCTCTTCAATATAGTATTAGAAGTCCTAGCCACAGCAATCAAACAAGTAAACGAAATAAGACGTATTCAGATTGGTAGGGAAGAGGTAAAATTGTCATTAGATACAGATGACATGACACTATATATAGAAAACCCTAAAGATTCCACACAAGAACTACTACAACTGATAAATTCAGCAAGGTAGCAGGATACAAGATTAACATACAGAAATTGGTTGCATTTCCTTACATTAACAATGAAATAATAGAAAGGGAATGTAAACAAACACTCCCCTTTAAAATCACATAAACAAATACTTAGAAATAAACCTCACCAAGGAGGTGAAAAACTTGTATGCTGAGAACTACAAAACATTAATAAAGGAAACTGAAGATGATTTAAAGAAATGGAAAATATATTCCATGTTCCTCGATTGAAAGAATTAATATTGTTAAAATGGCTATACTACCCAAAGAAATCTACAGATTTAATGTGATCCCTATCAAGTTACCCATGACATGTTTTCACAGAACTGGAACAAATAATCCTAAAATTTATATAGAACCATAAAAGACCCATAATAGCCAAAGCAATCCTGAAGAAAAAGAATAAAGCAGGAGTCATAACTCTTCCAGACCTCAGACAGTACTACAAAGCTACAGCAATCAAAACAGTGTGGTATTGGAAGAGAAACCAATATATGGATCAATGAAACAGAATAGGGAGCCTAGAAATAAACCCACATACCTATGGTCAATTAATCTTCGACAAAGGAGTCAAGAATATACAATGGGGAAAAGACAGTTTCTTCAGCAAGTAGTACTGGGAAAGTTGGCCAGCTGCATGCAAATCAATGAAGTTAGAACATGCCTTAACACCATACACAAAAATAAACTCGAAATGGCTTAAAGAGTTAAACATAAGAATGTTACACCATAAAAAACCTAGAAGAGAACCTAGGCAAAACATTCTCTGACATAAATCATGCCAATGTTTTCTTAGGTCAGTCTCCTAAGGCAATAGAAAAAAAAGCAAAAATAAACAAATGGGACCTAATCAAACTTATAAGCTTTTGCACAGCAAAGGAAACCATAAACAAAATGAGAAAACAACCTATGGAATGGGAGAAAATATTTGCAAATGATGTGACTGACAAGGGCTTAATTTCCAAAATATACAAACAGCTCATACAACTCAATAACAAAAAAACAAACAACCCAATTGAAAAAGGGGCAGAAGACCTAAATAAGCATTTCTCCAAAGAAGACACACAGGTCAACAGGCACATGAAAAGTTGCTCATCATTGCTAATTATTAGAGAAATGCAAATCAAGAGTACAATGAGGTACCACCTTACACCATCAGAATGGCCATCATTAAAATGTTTACAAATAATAAATGTTGGAGAGGGTGTGGAGAAAGGGAAAACTCTTACACTGTTGGTGGGAATGTAAATTGGTGCAGCCTCTATGGAAAACAGTATGGACGTTCTTCAGAAAATGAAAAATAGAATGGGGGAGGGACAGATGGGGAGTTTGGAATTAGCAGATGTAAACTATTATATACAGGATGGATAAACAACAAGGTGCTACTGTATTGCACAGGGAACTATATTCAATATCCTGAGACAAACTCTACTGGAAAAGAATATATATACGTATATCTGAATCACTTTGCTGTACAGCCAAAATTAACACTACATTTTAAACCAACTATACTTTAATAAAATTTTTAAAAAAGAAGAGAAAAAAGCAACTTGAAGTTAGAGACCCATAGAGAGAATGCCCTGTGATGACACAGGTAGAGATGAAGTGATGTAGCTGCAAACCAAGAAACACCAAGTATTGATGGCCACCACCAGAAGCTAGGAAGAAGCAAGGAACAAAGTCTACCCAGAAGGGAGCAAAGCCTTGTTGACACCTTTATTTCAGACTAGCCTCCAGAATTGTGGGAGAATAAATTTCCATTATTTTAGGCCACCCAGTTTGTGGTACTTTGTTACAGCAGCTTTAGGAGATGAATACAGTAGATATGCATATTATTTTATTGGATTGAGACAGGAACTTAAAAGTTAAATACATATTGAAAGGGTATACATGTATTTATGTTAAAAATATGTATTCAAACACACACACACACACACACACATACACACACATACACAAACCTTCATTTATATAATAAGGAGTGGTTCTCATGATGATTTCATGTGTTTAATAACTAATTACCAATGGCTATTTAGGAATAACATAAAGATATTTATAAAATTTCAAATAAAACGTCACTATCATTTTTTAGTTTACTACTCTCTCTTCTTTGTGATGATTTACAATTCAAAATATTTACATTGATCAGAAGACACAAAGATAAGTGTGCATTTATTTTTCTGCCCACAAGCAATGTTGCCTTCCATCTCTGAACTCCAATAGACCAGTCAAGCTATTGCCAATTATTTCACTAAGTGAAATTAATACAGCCAGATAGAAGTAATCAGCTCTACAGAATTATACCATTTTTTAACCTGGAATTGGTAAGGTTTGTAAAACCTTTCACATATTCTCCACACTATAACACTGTCTTTTATGAAGTCACAAAATTTCTTTCTGTTCTTTTAAGGGACCTAAGCAACTAGCTCCTTAACTTGCCTGTTTACTAGGATTCATAAGGCAGAATGGACTGAGGATAAGATAAAACGGTGACTTACAATGACAATTAATTCAGGTTTCAAGAAAACTTTTAGGAACTCCAGGTAAAGATTGCTACATGAATTAATTATAAGTACACAAATTTATTTTTACACTGGCTAAATGATGATAATTAAGGGGAAAAAATAGAGGCATAAATACATACTGGCAAATAGAATAGGAGAGGAATTACAGTAGCATTTGGGAAGCTGTTCTGAAGGACAAGTAATAAGTAACTTAACCAAACTATGGAAGCTAAATCCTAAACAAATCTGTTACATACTACAGAATCATCTAAGGGCTGAAGAACTGGTATCCATAAGTAACTCTCAGAATAAAGTTGAAAGTCAGACTAACACCAACATGATTTTCAAGAAGAAATTGTTAACCCCCTCAGGTCCCTTCCTCTACTCTATGCAGATGGGCAATTGTCCCCTCATTCACTAGGGCAGAAAATCAGAAGCTTATTGTCCTGTGGGTGTAAACCAGAGAGATTTTTGATTGGAAAAGATAGGGAACAAGATTGGAATGTATATCTCTTGGAAATGAGGCCTACATAAAATGGAAGAAGTAAAGATTTCAAATCAAGAGTTCCCCCAAGAGAATCAAGAACTACAATCCTGCAGCCTGTGGAACAAAAACCACATTCACAGAAAGACAGACAAGATGAAAAGGCAGAGGGCTATGTACCAGATGAAGGAACAAGATAAAACCCCAGAAAAACAACTAAATGAAGTGGAGATAGGCAACCTTCCAAAAAAAGAACTCAGAATAATGATAGTGCAGATGATCCAGGACCTCAGAAAAAGAATGGAGGCAGAGATCGAGAAGATGCAAGAAATGTTTAACAAAGAACTAGAAGAATTAAAGAACAAACAAACAGAGATGAACAATATAATAATTGAAATGAAAACTACACTAGAAAGAAACAATAGCAGAATAACTGAGGCAGAAGAACGGATAAGTGACCTGGAAGACAGAATGGTGGAATTCACTGCCACAGAAGAGAATAAAGATAAAAGAATGAAAAGAAAGGAAGGCAGCCTAAGAGACCTCAGGGACAATATTAAATGCAACAACATTCGCATTATAGGGGCCCTAGAAGGAGAAGAGAGAGAGAAAGTACCAGAGAAAATATTTGAAGATATTATAGTCGAAAACTTCCCTAACATGGGAAAGGAAATAGCCACCCAAGTCCAGGAAGCGCAGAGAGTTCCATACAGGATAAACCCAAGGAGAAACATGCCAAGACACATAGTAATCAAACTGGCAAAAATTAAAGACAAAGAAAAATTACTGAAAGCACAAAGGGAAAAATGACAAATAACATACAAGGGAACTCCCATAAGGTTAACAGCTGATTTCTCAGCAGAAACTCTACAAGCCAGAAGGGAGTGGCATGATATACTTAAAGTGATGAAAGGGAAGAACCTACAACCAAGATTACTCTACCCAGCAAGGATGTGATTTAGATTTAATGGAAAAATCAAAAGCTTTACTGACAAGCAAAAGCTAAGAGAATTCAGCATCACCAAATGAGCTCTATAACAAATGCTAAAGGATCTTCTCTAAGTGGGAAACATAAGAGAAGAAAAGGACCTACAAAAACAAACCCAAAACAATTAAGAAAATGGTCATAGGAACATACATATCAATTGCCTTAAACATTACCTTAAATGTAAATGGATTAAATGCTCCAACCAAAACACAAAGGCTTGCTGAATGGATACAAAAACAAGACCGACATATATGCTGTCTACAAGAGATCCACTCCAGACCTAGGGACACATACAGAATGAAAGTGAGGGGATGGAAAAGATAGTCCATGCAAATGGAAATCAAAAGAAAGCTGGAGTAGCAATTCTCAGATCAGACAAAATAGACTTTAAAACAGACTATTACAAGAGACAAAGAAGGTCACTACATAATGATCAAGGGATCAATCCAAGAAGAAGATATAACAATTATAAATACATAGTCACCCAACACAGGAGCACCTCAATACATAAGGCAACTTCTAACAGCTATAAAAGAGGAAATCGACAGTAACAAAATAATAGTGGGGGATGTTAACACCTCACTTACACCAATGGACAGATCATCCAAAATGAAAATAAATAAGGAAACAAAAGCTCTAAATGACAAAATAGACTAGATAGATTTAATTGATATTTATAGGACATTCCATTCCAAAAGAGCAGATTACACTTTATTCTCAAGTGCGCCCGGAATGTTCTCTAGGATAGATCATGTCTTGGGTCAAAAATCAAGCCACAGTAGATTTAAGAAAATTGAATTCATATCAAGCATCTTTTCTGACAACAACACTATGAGATTAGAAATGAATTACAGGGAACAAAATGCAAAAATCACAAACACATGGAGGCTAAACAATATGTTACTAAATAACCAAGAGATCAAAGAGGATCAAAAAATACCTAGAGACACATGACAATGAAAATACGATGATCCAAAACCTATGGGATGCAGCAAAATCAGATCTAAGAGGGAAGTTTATAGCTATACAAGCTTACCTCAAGAAACAAGAAAAATCTCAAATAAACAATCTAACCATACACCTAAAGAAACTAGAGAAAGAAGAACAAACAAAACCCAAGGTTAGCAGAAGGAAAGAAATCATAAAGATCAGCACAGAAATAAATGAAATAGAAACAAAGAAAACAATAACAAAGATCAATAAAACTAAAAGATGGTTCTTTGAGAAGATAAACAAAATTGATAAACCATTAGCCAGACTCATCAAAAAAAAGAGGGAGAGAACTCAAATCAATAAAATTAGAAATGAAAAAGGAGAAGTTACAACAGACACCACAGAAATACAAAGCATCCAAAGAAACTACTATAAGCAACTCTATGCCAATAAAATGGACAACTTGAAAGAAATGGACAAATTCGTAGAAAGGTATAACCTTCCAAGACTGAACCAGGAAGAAATAGAAAATATGAACAGACCAATCACAAGTAATGAAATTGAAACTGTGATTAAAAGTCTTCCAACAAACAAAAGTCACGGACCAGAGGGCGTCACAGGTGAATTCTATCAAACATTTAGAGAAGAGCTAACACCCATCCTTCTCAAACTCTTCCAAATAATTGCAGAGGAAGGAACACTCCCAAATTCATTCTATGACGCCACGATCACCCTGATACCAAAACCAGACAAAGATACTACAAAAAAAGAAAATTACAGACCAATATCACTGATGAACGTAGATGTAAAAATCCTTACCAAAATACAAGCAAACAGAATCCAACAACACATTAAACGGATCATACACCATGATCAAGTGGGATTTATCCCAGGGATGTAAGGATTCTTCAACATACGCAAATCAATCAATGTGATACACCATGTTAACAAATTGAAGAATAAAAACCATATGATGATCTCCATAGATGCAGAAAAACCTTTGTCAAAATTCAACACCCATTTATGATAAAAACTCTCCATAAAGTGAGCATAGAGGGAACCTACCTCAACATAATAAAGGCCATATATGACAAACCCACAGCAAACACCATTCTCAATGGTGAAACACTGAAAGCATTTCCTCCAGGATCAGGAAGTAGAAAAGAATGTCCCCTCTCACCAGTATTATTCAACATAGTTTTGGAAGTCCTAGCCAAGGCAATCAGGGAAGAAAAAGAAATAAAAGGAATAAATTGGAAAAGAAGAAGTAAAACTGTCACTGTTTGCAGATGACATGATACTATACATAGAGAATCCTAAAAATGCCACCAGAAAACTACTAGAGCTAATCAATGAATTTGGTAAAGTTGCAGGATACAAAATTAATGCACAGAAATCTCTTGCATTCCTATACACTAATGATGAAAAATATGAAAGAGAAATTAAGGAAACACTCCCATTTACCACTGCAACAAAACGAATAAAGTACCTAGGAATAAACCTACCTAGGGAGACAAAAGACCTGTATGCAGAAAACTATGACACTGATGAAAGAAATTAAAGATGATACCAACAGATGGAGAGATATACCATGTTCTTGGACTGAAGAATCAGCGTTGTGAAAATGACTATACTAGTCAAAGCAATCGACATTTTCAATGCAATCCCTATCAAATTACCAATGGCGTTTTTTACAGAACTAGAACAAAAAATCTTAAAATTTGTATGGAGACACAAGAGACCCTCAATAGCCAAAGCAGTCTTGAGGGATAAAAATGGAGTTGGAGGACTCAGACTCCCTGATTTCAGACTATACTACAAAGCTACAGTAATCAAGACAATATGGTACTGGCACAAAAACAGAAATATAGATCAATGGAACAGGATAGAAAGCCCAGAGATAAACCCACACACCTATGGTCAACTAATCTATGACTAAGGAGGCAAGGATATACAATGGAGAAAAGACAGCCTCTTCAATAAGTGGTACTGGGAAAACTGGACAGCTACATGTAAAAGAATGAAATTAGAACACTCCCTAACACTACACACAAAAATAAACTCAAAATGGATTAGAGACCTAAATGTAAGACCGGGCACTATAAAACTCTTAGAGGAAAACATAGGAAGAACACTCTTTGACATAAATCACAACAAGATCTTTTTTGATCCACCTCCTAGAGTAATGGAAATAAAAACAAAACTAAACAAATGGGACCTAATGAAACTTAAAAGCTTTTGCACAGCAAAGGAAACCATAAACAAGACAAAAAGACAACCCTCAGAATGGAAGAAAATATTTGCTAATGAATCAACGGACAAAGGATTAATCTCCAAAATACATAAACAGCTCATGCAGCTCAATACTAAAGAAACCAACAACCCAATCCAAAAATGGGCAGAAGACTTAAAAAGACATTTCTCCAAAGAAGACATACAGATGTCCAAGAAGCACATGCAAACCTGCTCAACACCACTAATTATTAGAGAAATGAAAGTCAAAACTACAATGAGATATCACCTCACACCAGTTAGAATGGGCATCATCAGAAAATCTGCAAACAACAAACGCTGGAGAGGGTGTGGAGGAAAGGGAACCCTCTTGCACTGCTGGTGGGAATGTAAATTGATACAGCCACTATGGAGAACAGTATGGAGGTTCCTTAAAAAACTAAAAATAGAATTACCAGGTGATTCAGCAATCCCACTATTGGGCACATATCCAGAGAAAACCATAATTCAAAAAGACACATGCACCCCAATGTTCACTGCAGAACTATTTACAATAGCCAGGTCACGGAAGCAACCTAAATGCCCATCGACAGACGAATGAATAAAGAAGTTGTGGTACATATATACAATGGAATATTACTCAGCCATAAAAAGGAACGAAATTGGGTCATTTGTTGAGACGTGGATAGATCTAGAGACTGTCATACAGAGTGAAGTAAGTCAGAAAGAGAAAAACAAATATCGTATATTAACACATGTATGTGGAACCTAGAAAAATGGTACAGATGAACCGGTTTGCAGGGCAGAAGTTGGAACACAGATGTAGAGAACAAACGTATGGACACCAAGGAGGGAAAACTGCTGGGGGTTGGGGGAGAAAAAAAAGAGTTCCCCCAAGAAACAGCCTCAGTAAATTATACCATAGGAAAGTTTAGGGTTGGCAAGCCTCATATATCTTTTCCTAAATTAAAACAGATTTTTAACCCTTTACTCTTGGGCATACAAGCAAGTATTACCAGAGTTGAAAACATGAATAAACATAAAGCAACTTGATGGAAACAGAGATCGAACAGACAAGCATATTTCTAAAATGAAAATTATTATTAATAGCCTCTGAAAGAAAAGTAACAACATTTTAAATAAAAAATGATTAAGAAAAAGGAGTACTGAAAATTAAAAATACTACAGCATAATTAAGCAACTGATTAGAAACAAAGTTAAAGAAAGTAGGGAAAGAAGAATATATTTGGGGAAAGATAACAAATAATGAGATAAGGCAATAAATAGAGAAGGCCAGGAGGTCCAATGTCTAAATAGTAGGAGTTTTAAAAGAGGTAACAGAGGGCTTCCCTGGTGGCGCAGTGGTTAAGAATCTGCCTGCCAATGCAGGGGACTTGGGTTCGAGCCCTGGTCCGGGAGGATCCCACATGCCGTGGAGCAGCTAAGTCCATGTGCCACAACTACTGAGCCTGCGCTCTGGAGCCTGTGAGCCACAACTACTGAAAGCTGCATACCTAGAGCCCATGCTCTGCAACAGGAGAAGCCACCACAGTGAGAAGCCTGCGCACCACAACGAAGAGTAGCCCCTGCTTGCTGCAAATGGGGAAAGCCTGCATGCAGCAACGAAGACCCAACACAGCCAAAAATAAATTTATATGTAAAAAAAACCTATCTGTTAAAAAGAAAAATGTGGTAACAGAGCAAATGCAAGGTACAAAGCAATACAAGAAATAACCTAAGAACTTTCCAGAACTAAAGAATGTGGATTTTTATTTTGAAAGGTGCCAGTGATTGCCTAGCACATTGTATGGAATAACCTTATCCCAAAGTACAGCATTGTAAAATTTTAAAACACAGGGGATAAACAGAAAAACAAGCTTCCAGAAATAAAAGAATGTGCAGGTGACATACATAGGTTTAGGAATAAGGATGATTTTGTATTTCTCAACATTACTACAGAACTTGGAGGTCAATGGAGTAATACCTTCAAAATTCTGAAGAATAATGATTTCCTACTTAGAATTTTGTACCAATCAAATGTGAAGTTAGAGTATAATTTTTTCTCAGAACGTATCAATAAGGTTACTTTTTTTCAGAAGCTACTTGATGTTGTGCTCTACCGAAATGAGGAAGTAAACCATGTGAAAGCAAGACACCTTCATGGTATCATACAGAACACATACATGGCCCTAAAAAATTCTCTGTGCTCTACCTTCTAATTTCCTCAGGCTCACCCCAACCCATGGCAACCACTGATCTTTTTACTGTGTCCACAGCTTTGCCTTTCACATAATGTCATACAGTTGGTATCATGAGGTATGTAACGTTTTCACGTTGGCTTCTTTTACTTAGTAACATGCATTTATGTTTCCTCCATGTCTTTTCATGTCTTGATAGCTCAATTCTTTTTAGCACTGAAAAGTATTCCATTGTCTGGATGGACCACAGTTTATTTACCCATTCACTTAATGAAGGACATCTTTTTTGCTTCCAAGTTTCAGCAAGTTTGAATAAATGTCCACGTGATCTGTGGTGAGGCCCCTTTTTCATTTCTGTGTCCTCTCTCATGTTTTTTTAGTTAGCTTGACTAAAGTCTTCAATTTTATCAATCTTTTCAAATAATCTTTCAAAATAACCAAAAACTGGTCTTTCAAATAACCAGGTTTTGTTTTCATTGATTTTTTTTGGATTGCTTTCCTGTTTTCAATTTTATTGATTTCTGTTCTAAGTCTTACTATTTCTTTTCTTTTGCTTACTTTGGATTTAATTTTCTCTGCTTCTTCTAGTTTCCTAATGTGGACACTTAGATTATTGATTTTAGATCTACTTTTCTGATATATATATATTCAATGCTATAAATTTCTCTCTAAACACTGCTTTTGCTGCATCCCAGAAATGCTGTGTTTTCATTCTAATCATAGATGTTTTAAATTCCCAGTCTGATAATTCCAGCATCCTTGCCATGTCTAGTTTTGATGTTTGTTCTGACTCTTCAAACCGTGTTTTTTGCCTTTTGGTATGGCTTGTGATTTTTTTCTTCCTGATAGCTGGGCATGATATATCAGGTAAAAGGAACTGCTATAAATCAGCCTTAGTAACGTGGTGGTGAGATGTGGAGGGGGGAGAAGCTTTCTATAGTTCTATGACTAGTCTCAGTCTTTTAGTGAACCTACACTTCTGGACTGTGACCCTCACAAATGTTTCTCAATTTTTTTCTCCCCCCTTAGTTGGGACAATATGTCTAGAATGGGCTGGAGTTGGGTATTTCCCTTTCCCCAGGTCAGTCAGGCTCTTACAATACCCCAGCAGGGGTATTAGGCTCTTGCTAACTAGTTTCCCCTGGGGGCAGTCCCTGTTAAGAAGAACATAGTACAGTTGACCCTTGAACAATGATGGGGTTAGGAGTGTCAACTCTAAAATCCTGAAAATCCATATATAACTTTACAGTCAGCCCTCCATATCTGTGGTTCTGCAACCACAAATTCTACCAACTATGGATTGTGTAGTACTGTAGTATGCATTTATTGAAGGAAGTGCAAGATAAGCGGACCTGTGTAGTTCAAACCTGTGTTGTTGAAGGGTCAACTGTACTTTAAAGTGTTTCAAAATTATTCTTTTTTCTCTCTCCCTAACATAAGCAGGAGGGGATTTTTCTCTGATATTTACTATGGGAACCTGGTTAAGCTCCTGGACGTAAAATGCACAATGTTGTTTGGGTCCCCTTTACGGCTGGGTTCCCCCAGAATTTTTAAGTCAGTTGTCCACATTGAGACTCCAGGAATTCCTCCATTACAATTCAGGTTTTCCTACCATAGTATTGATTCCCTTAACAGTTTCTGCTTGTAAATCTGGGCTCCAGTAGCCCATACACAAACAATTTGCCCCGTGTTCTCTCCTAGCAGATGCAAGAAGAGTTGGTGACTATTCAGTCTTTCAAGCTCCTAATATAGAGAAAAGGAAACACTGTTGGGTAGTTTTTGATGTTTCTTTCTGCATTCTAATAGAGATTGTTTTGTTTAAAGCTTTCTTTCTTTACTGGAACCAATTTTAGTAAATATTTTGTTCTAGGAAATTATCTATTTCATCTAGTTTTCAAATATGAATGTTCAAAATGTCCCTTAGACATTATTTTCTCAAAATGTCCCTTATTTTCTCTATTTGTCACATTTTTCTTGTTATTTCTTCTTTTGTACAACTTTATTTCCTTTTTTTCTTTAGGATTATGTTAATTAGGTTGCAATTAGTATTATTTTGTTTTTATTACTAATTTCTGGTTTAATCTTTACTGCCTTTCTTCTTTCCTTTGTCTTTCTTTTGGTTTGTCATTTATTTATTTTCTTCTGTAGTTTTTCAGCTCATCATTTGATTTATTTTTTCTGAAACTTTATTTTTATGTAGGTACATATTTGAGGCTATAAGTTTTTTGCTTTTCACAGTTTTATTAATATCCACAGGATACTGTATTTTCATAATCCATATTTTAAATAAATTCTGTAGTTTTAGTTTTATATTTTCTCCTGCAGATAAGTTTTTTTTTTATGAAAGGTTTTCCTACTCCTCTAATATGATAGTAATTTTGAGTTTTATTTTGGTTATAATAAATAAATAAATGTTGTTTACATTAATTCTACTCTGCAAAAGCTATTGGGAATTTTTTAAAAGGAAAACATGAAAACTCTTAGGAATATTCCAGGTATGTTTGAAAAGACTGTATATTCTCTAAATTTTAACATATGCTTAGAAGATCTACTTACTGATTATGCTGTTTAGTGCTTAAATATCTTTACTTATTCTTTATCCAATTGATCAATTTTGGACTGAAAGTGGTGTAAAACATTCTAGTCCTATCACTGTTTCTTGGTCTATTTCTCCTTCTACTTCCTGTATTCTCTGCTCTTTGAGGGTGCTTTTGGTGCAAAGATATAAAAAATTCTTATATTATCATTGTGATTTTAGTCTTTAGCATTATGAAGTGTTCATCTTTTCTTTTTAATATTTATTTTTCCTTAATTCTTCCTTGTGTGATGGATATGGGCTTACACTGGTTTGATATTATTCTCCCCATCTCTTTATTATTTCCATTTTTTTAAAGTAAAATTTAAATAGCATAAAATTCACCTTAATTATTATAGAGTTCTACTAATTTTGGTAAATGCATGCTGTCATGCAACTGCCATCACAATCAAGGTGTTGAACAATTTTATTACCTTTGAAATATTCCCTCATGTCTTTCTGTAATTCAACCATCCCATGACCTCTAGCTCTTAGAAACCACTGATGTGGTTTCTGATTATATATTTGCCTTTTTTGGAATGTTATAAAAGTGGACTCATCTGGTATGTAACCTGTTGAGTCTGGCTTCTTTCATTTAGTACAGAGGTCGGCAAACATTTTCTGTAAAGGGCCAAATAGTAAATATTTTCAGTTGAATGAGAAATATGGTCTCTGTTGGTCTCTGTTACAACTACTAAAATCTATCAGTGTAGCTTGAAGCAGACTTAGACAATAGGCAAATGAATGGGGTGGCCAGATTCGGGTCCCAGCAGGACAGATCTAGCCTATGGATCATAATTTGCCAAATCCTGATGACTATAATGCATTTAAAATCCATCCATGTTGTTGTATATTTCAATGGTTTATTTTTTATTGTAATAATCATTATATAGATGTACCAAAGTTTTCTTTTTCAATATCCACCAAATATATGAACATTTGGGTTTTCTAAGTTATTGGTGATTGTGAGTCAAGCCACACTAAACACTCTTATAGAGGTTTTAGGTGAGCATATTTTTATTTTCCTTGCATAAATACCTAGGATTGATGTTACTGAATCACATGGTAAGTAAATACTTAATAAGAAATTGTCAAATTATTTCTTTCTATATCATGTTGCATTCCTACCACCTTTGTATAAGATAACAAATTGTTCTGTAACCTTGTCAGCACTTGGAATGGTCAACTGTTCATATTTTTAGCAAGCCTAGTCAATACTGTAGTGATATATTATTGTCGATTTTAATTTGCTTTACCTAATGCCTAATGATGTTGAGTCTCTGTCATATACTTATTTGCTGTTTATTTTCTTTTTTGAATTATCGGTCCAAAATGTTGGACATTTTCATTGGGTTGCTTTCCAAGTTTTAAATGTTCTTTCATTATAATTTATAATATTCATTATCTTCCATTGTTTTGATTTTATTTTTCATATGCTCTTAAAATACATATGATAAATCTTTGATATCTTTTCTATCTCACTTTTTTCTTTTCCTTTTTTCCTCTTTTTCTTTTCTTGGCAGTATTTATTCTTTTTTGAGAGCTCTCTATTGTGTTTTTCATTGAATTTATTCTCATTTGCTACTCTGATATATATATATATATTTAAATATGTATTTATATATTTTTGTACTTATATATATTTATGTGATTTTTGAGGTGAATTTATGTTCTACCTCTGTGTTTTTCCTAGGCTTAGTTAATTCTTATTTCCCATGTCAATTCTGTAGCACATTTACATTCTGAGCTTTTTAATGTCTAAATCAAGGAATGTTTTAATACCTGCAAAAGTTTTTAAGGACATTAAATCAATCTAGGGCAGGGATTGGAAAACTATGGCCTGTGAGCCAATTTAGCTTACAACTTGTTTTGGGTTTTTTGTTTGTTTTTTGTTGATGTTGTCGTTGTTAGCTTACAACCTGTTTTGGATCACCCACGAGCTTAGAATGTCTGTTACATGTTTGAAAGGTGGTAAAACAAAACAAAGAAGAATATTCTACAGCAGAGGTCCCCAATCCCCGGGCCACAGACTGGTACCGGTCTGTGGCCTGTTAGGAACTGGGCCTTACAGCAGGAGGTGAGCTGCAGGTGAGCTAAGCTCCATCTGTATTTACAGCTGCCCCCATCCCTCACATTACTGAGCTCCGCCTCCTGTCAGATCAGTGGTGGCATTAGATGCTCATAGGAGCGTGAACCCTACTGTGACTGTGCATACGAGGGATCTAGGTTACGTGTTCCTTATGAGAATCTAATGCCTGATGATCTGAGGTGGAGCTGAGTTGCTGATGCTAGCACTGGGGAGCGGCTGCAAATACAGATAATCATTAGCAGAGACGTTTGACTGCAGAGAGACCATAATAAATCAATTGCTTGCAGACTCATATAAAAACCCTATCAGTGAGCGGCAAGTGACAATTAAGCTGCATCTCACGGAGTAGACTGGACATAAGCAACACACTTTGGGTGTCACTGTCTCCCATCAGACCCCAGATGGGACCATCTAGTTGCCGGAAAACAAGCTCAGGGCTCCCACTGATTCTGCGTTATGGTGAGTTGTATAATTATTTCATTATATATTACAATGTAATAATAATAAAGTGCACAATAAATGTAATGTACTTGAATCATCCCAAACCATCCCCCCACCTCCAGTCTGTGGAAAAATTTTCTTCCATGAAACCGGTCCCTGGGGCCAAAAAGATTTGGGACCACTGTTCTATAGAGACTGTATGTGGCCCACAAAGTCTAAAATGTTTACTCTCCTACCTTTTATAAAAAAAGAGTTTGCCAGTCTCTGGCTTGCAATATTGTGTTACAGCTTTTCTCGGAATTATAGTTGAGTTTTGGCAGGTGAAATTTCAGTACCTTTATTTTCTTATCATTTATATTTTTAATTATAGTAGCTTTGTATGAATGCCATTTTCTGTTTATTAATTTATTCACATTTTTAGTTCAAAAGTGTCCTCTGCTTTTAAGAATGTGACATTTCTTTAATTGATGGCACTTTCGGCAGGGGTGTGGCAGTGGTAAGTCTTTTAACATTTAGTTCTTTTTTTCTTTCTGTACAAACTTTAATATCCACCACTTGTTTACTCTCTCCTTCAGTATCAAGTGTCCAGGGGCTATTCTCCTTCTAAGTGACACTAAAAGCAGTGCCTTCCTAAAACTACAACTTTTTGTTCCATGGGCTTTCAAACCTCTCTCTTTTAGATTCCCCGGGAACCAAAGCTCTGATCCGCCATGACTCTGTTATTAATATTTTTCATTCAGAGTTGCATTACCTCTTTTAACATTTTCTCCATTTTAAGCTTTTACTGTTTTCTCATTATTTCCATATATTCTATTTGATTTTGATCTGGCCTGGAATCCAGAGATAGTTATGATCATTCTGGAATATTTATTTGCTTCTTTACACAGATATTAATGTTTATCTCACATTTTCTATCTTCTTGTTATGATAGAGTTGTTGGCTGTGATTGGGTTTATTTGCTGTCCTCACTGGATTGTTTGTATTTCTTGAAGATACATGGAGAATTAGATTTTTGGTAGCTACCATTGACATGGAGGAAACTGGGGCTTACTTATTAATTTAAATTACTGGTTTTTATTTGTGAAACCTAAACACTTCTCTTTTAGAAGACACTCTTGTTCCAAACTACTTATTTTTCTTTGATAGTACATGTATGTGTGTGTGTTTATGTATAATTTTTAAGATACTAGCATAGTGTTTGAGAATAACTTAAGTTCTGTATTATTTGATAGGTGTAATTTTAATCCATTTCAAAGAAGATGTACTTTTCTATGCTTATATTCGCATATTAACTTGAATGCTAACTGGCTCTCTCTATCTGACTTCCTTTGCAGCCTTCATAGTTAACTTGAGAAATTATCAAGAAGGTGTTGTATTCCATTTTTCAATTATCTTTTTAAATATGCTGGACATTTTTTCCCCTTTTTTCCATTCCTAGTTAGTTAACAGTGATCAATACCCTTCATCTTACTTATATTTATTTCCAGTGCCAGTTTCTATCACTCACAATTGAATTCCTTCTTCAATTTGTCCATGTATGTTGGCTACACTCAAAAGGTTATTATGGAGAGTTGCTTCAATTTTCAGTTTGAATGTTGCAAAGTCAAGTATTGATATCACAGCACCATGTATTTTCATAGTTAGACTTTGGTCCACTGGTTTTCTAAGTATTGAGATACTTTCTAAATTTAAGTGTTTTCACATGCCTAACTGGTAGAACAGATGATATTGAGAACTTTTTATAAAAGCCTTAAAAATGGGTAAAGAAGTTATATATTAGACTGTTGTCCATTCATGAATTCTACCTGAAGAGCTACTAAAGGACTTACATAATACCCATAAGATGCTGTATAGCACTGACTGGACGCAGTTCTAATTTTCCCTTAAATTAACAAGACACTGATTCCCAGACATTTTAAGTGACTAGTACATTGTCACAGTGCTAATGACAGTGCTAGGCCTTTTGCTTACTTCTGAAATAAATTTCCTTATATACTAGTAAATGCTAGACTTTTGAGAGATGTTAATAATTTATATTTAGCCATACAAATATTTCTGTACTATTATCCTATACAACAGTCATAATTTATAAGTACTTAATTAAATATTTTAGCAATCTCAGATTTCAGAGAGAAAAGTAGTTTACAGAGATAAATGGTAATTACTTCGTATGAGGGAAAACAAGAAGAGAGTTAAGAAAAGTGATTAGAAAGGGTATGGAGTTGCGATTTAATAACCATATAACCAATGGGGCTATTCATATTTAATCATATAGAAAATTAAAAGTTAAAAATCACAAGTAGGAGTGAGCAGTGTGTGTCTGTAATTCAATTATTTTTGAATCTTAATATGGAATTTAATTGGATGTCTCATCTTAATTTGGGTAATCACAGCAACATCCTTAGGCAAGGGTGATTCTATTTGTCTACTGTCATATCATTACAATATACATCTTCCGGGAGGCTTCCTGTTTTACAATATTTTGTCCTTACAAAACTCTCAATTTTAATGTGTTCAGTGCTTTTTGTTTTTGTTTTAGTACAGGCATCTTCAGTAGAGAGAATATTTATCAAAAGCCTTTATGCAGTGGGTGACCACAGTTGCCAATTTGCCTTAGGCTGCCCTGGCTTAAGTCTGTTTTTCAGGTGTAATTGTTAATAGCACCCCGTTTTACTCTCAAAGGCGTCCTCATGGAGAACAAATCATAATGCCATCTTATTTATGCCATCTAAGATCTTTTTAACCTCATCTGTTTTTGATGCCTTTGGTCATCGTTTCGCAGAGTTGTCACCACAGCAACCAAGTCTGAATAGACTCAGTCCAACTTCTGGCCACAGCAACCAACTTCACATAGCAAATTTCAACAGCACCTCATCTTAAACCTTCATCCTGTGACTCTCACCTCCTTCACCAAGGTTTTACTACTGCTGCTGAAGCGTAAGATTCCAGAAGATCTGAATGACACTGACAGATGAACAACATGGAAGGACAGGCGAATTAGTGGGAAAAATTTTGACTAATGGGAAGAGGATCAAACATAAATTATTCCCTTTTCATCTTTTGGGACAGACTTCCTGAAAAGGAGCAGTAGTCTTGGAGTCTCAAAGAGGGCAATTCTGTGACATGAAGTCATAATTTGAGCTTGATTCTAAGCATTAGTCAGCTACCTACATATTTGTCACTAACTCCCCTTTCCTCTCACTTCTGCTTCCTTGGGACTGCACCCACTAATAAAGCAGCAAAATATAAGCTTTTTATTTAAGGCTCTGCATTTTTAAGAAACACATATGATTGTAATTTGTAACTTCTTGGAAAGTGATTGAATAGGCTCAGAAAATGTTTTTTTTTATATCAGATATGACTCATTCAACCAAGGGATGATATTATTTACTCATACACACATATGTATATGCATATATATATATATATGTGTGTGTGTGTGTGTGTGAATGGGTGTGGGTGTGGGTTCGTGTGCATGAGATAGGTGTAACTTCATCATCACTTCTTTACCTAGAATGGTTTTGAATGCCTAAGAAGGTGAATTACTTGGAAAAGCAAGTTTAGAAGGGAAAATATCTTTATTGATATCTGCATTACTCCAGGTATTGTGTTGGATGTTTTCACACTTGTCACTGCTTGCATTTACATCTTACAGCCACTCTGCAAATTGGAGGACTTAAGTCATTGATTTCAGTTCATATAACTTACAGTATTTTGTATTACCTTTTTGTCACAATTCTTATTTTCCTCCTATTAAGTCCCTTGCTATAAGTGGACTGTACTTCCTAGTCACACTGACATCACATTTGGCATATGTCCTGATTAATTTAATGAAATGTGAGGGTAACAAATGTCATCTATGGACAAAATTTTTAAGAGCCTGCAGAAGGTTTCCCATATATACCTTCCCTCTTTTGCAAAATCTACATAAAACAAATTCACAGCTCACCCACAATGGAAAAGTAGTGTGAGCTAGAAATAAAACTCTTGTTGTGAGTCACTACAATTTTTAGGCCCTTTGTACTGCAGTATAACTTATATTCAGTTAATAAATGGTGGTGCAAACATCCAAATGTTTAGGTCTTAAGCAGAGAAGAATAGAATGCATATCCTGCTCTCAAAAGGTATGGAAGTTCATTCTATTTTTAGTTTTTTAAGGAACCACCATACTGTTCTCCATAGTGGCTGTATCAATTTATATTCCCACCAACGGTGCAAGGGGGATCCCTTTTCTCCAAACTCTCTGCAGCATTTACTGTTTGTAGATTTTTTGATGATGGCCATCCTGACTGGTGTGAGGTGATACCTCATTGTAGTTTTGATTTGCATTTCTCTGATGATTAGTGCTGTTGAGCATTCTTTTATGTGTTTGTTGGCAATCTGTATATCTTCTTTGGAGAAATGTCAATTTAGGTCTTCTGCCCATTTTTGGATTGGGTTTTTTGTTTTTTTGATATTGAGCTGCATGAGCTGCTTGTAAATTTTTGAGATTAACCCTTTGTCAATTGCTGCATTTGCAAATATTTTTTCCCATTCTGAGGGTTGTCTTTTTGTCTTGTTTATGGTTTGAAAATGAACAACAAAAATATATTGAAAGCACTATGAACTAAAGGGAAATGTGTAACTAATCTCATTCCCAAAACTCAGAGGATGAGCACAACACCAAAAATGAATCAGACTACAGAGCAAATAAGAAATTAATAACTCATAAAGTAGATAGAACAAGGAAACTGATAAAAATCTAAAAATTGGTTACTTGTCTAAGGGAAGGAAACCCAACAATCTAATATTCTTGAAAAGCCTAGCAAACAAAATTGAAATAAAGAGGGAACTACTAAAATCAAGACTGAGAAACTAGATATAGGGACACATATCTAAATTATTTTTAAAAACTAAGAAATGCTGCACACAATTCCGTGCTTACAATATTAAAAAACCTGAATAAAGTTGATTATTTCTATTCATCCCAGTTTCTCCTACCTCAACATACATTGTAAAAAATGAATAGTGTTTTACACTGCACAATACTGGTTTGTTACCTAGAGATACTATGTTGTATAGCAGATCTCTACAACTTATTCATCTTGGACAACAGAAACTTTGCATATGTCCAAACTCATGAAGAGTTTACATACATGAAATGTGTACAGTATTTTTGTGTATAAATTATACCTCAATAAAACTAAAAAGAAAAAGAAAATAAAGGTATGGAAGGTCATTAAGGATACAAGACTACAAACATAAAATATAAAGGAAAATATTAGTAAATCCATACAAAATCCTAAATGAGGGAAACAGTCAAGAGTTTTTAGAGGATTTCAAAGAAGATAATGATTCTTAATTTACACTACCATTTCCCCCCCCCCATGGTGTTATTTCTTCTTCTCCATACCCTGAACTTACCATATTTTATTTCATGCATTTATTTTAAAACTAAGCAAACTATCCTCTATTTGTACTATATTTTTAGTAACTATATGCAGATCTCACTATATTAATATATTGTATACATTATAAAACATACAAAGATAGATAAAATTAAAAGACAAATACTGTATGTTTTCACTTATATGTGGAATCTAAAAATTAGAACAAACTAGTGAATAACAAAAAAGAAACAGACTCACGGGTATAACAAACTAGTGGTTACCAGTGGGGAGAAGGAAGGTGGAATGGGCAAAATACGGGTAGGGGATTAAGAGGTACAAACTACTATGTATAAAATAAATAAGGTACAAGGATATATATTGTACAGCACAGGGAATATAGCTAATATTTTATAAATATAAATGGAATATAATCTATAAAAATTTTGAATCACTATGTTGTACACCTGAGCCTAATATAATATTGTAGATCAACTATACCTCAATTAAAAAAAGAGGGATAAAACCCACTGGGCCAGCCTGTTGACTTATTTAATCTCTACTTAAGACTCGATGACAGTGCTTCTCTTATAATTTAAAGACTCTGATTATATATTGAAGAATCATGATTTTGCTTGCAAGAAACAGAAAACAATGTCTGTACTAAGCACAAATAAAAATAATTAGATGAATATTGGAGCCCCACAGAAATCAAGGAAGGCCAAATTTGGACAAGCAGCCAGATTCAAGGTTGTTCTAGAAAGCCAAGATTATGGTTTTATAAATAAATAAGTAAATAAATAAATAAAAATAAATATACACACACACACACACATACATATATATATATATATATATGCCAGCATAAGAACTGACTTTCACTAAGACTATAGAAAATAGGGACCTTAATAGGTTTGCTTGAAGGACAGAAGGAAAAAAAATTCAAATTTTAACAATAGTCAGTTGAGATTCTCTATACCCCCCGTTTTAGCAATTTATGCACATTCAGGATTACTCTGCTTAGCATATCTTCAAACTTGCATTCTAACCCATTGAATGTTTTCCTAATAACTGTCACTCACCTAATCCACTTCAGTCATTATAGAAATAGTAATCATGTACACATTCATTATAGAGCTAATAGGAAATGATGAAATAATAGTTCAGATCTATAAAAAATTATCTATCTAGATCAATCTTTGTGCATTTAATACTGTTCAGTATCCATTTAAATTTGTCTCACATACAACAGAATTAAACATTAGAAGAATATTTACAAAAATAGTTTCATAATGCTAGTAATATAATTTTCTGAGAAAATTTTGGGAAAAATCCTGTTTAGTCTGGGTACTGAGAAGCCAAAGTTCCATTAATTATTTGCTGACACTCCAGATTAAATTTATCATATATAGACTGCAGAGGGGGAACTGACAGGACTATTTTTCTTCAGTTACGGTTCTTTATTACCTTTCTCTAAAGATCAGGATCACTGTTTCTGTGTTATTAAAGACATTAATCTAAAAATACCTGAAATGACCCTAACAATTGACTTGCTAGTGTGATGGTTTGTTCAGTGACTGATCATGTTAATTAGATTGAGGAACTACAGAAAATACCCTTAGTTTTAATGTGATACTCTGAATATGAGAATTTGGAACTTCCAATCAATCTGCTGTGAGGGAAGATAAGCCATCTTCGGAGTCAAAGGAGCTAATGTAAAATTGAGTAAATTATTGAATTAAATATTCTCACCCACAGAGTTCTTTAAGGACCTAGATACTATTCCAAGGAAGATCTTTAAATGGAGTGTAATATCACTGGAACACTTAGTACAAAAATTTAGGACATATTTTATTAGAATGCTTTCTACTATGTGGTTTAGATTGGGAGAAAATAGGGAAAACTAGAACATAATTACAAAATAAATGAGCTTTTTTCCCCTTTTGATAGTAATGGGGTGTTAACATTCTCTAAAATAAGAAAGAGACTGGAGCACTTCCATTCTTGCATATTTTCAGTGCATGTTGGTTATAGGCTTCAAAGAGCTACTCGATTTAGAAAAACACATAAGGAAAACCAGAAACTTAATACATGTAAATCATAATGGCAATGTTAAAATGTTGGTAAAGTCAGGTAAGTACCCAGGGGAAGTCATGTAGTAGCAAGTGGAGGTGGATGTAGCATTTATGAAGGATCAAAAGAAAGCAAGGTCAATAATTCTTAAGGAGGCTTCCAATATATTTCCTAGTATTTTAAAAGATTCAAGCCTTCCAAATGTGGACTTCTCACACTTAATTCTGTATAAAGATTTTTAAAAAGTCACTATCTTTTCTGACCTAGATTGAAAACTCCCCTAACAAGTCTTCTTGCTCCCATTCTGTTTCCAATGAATGTATATTCTACAGTTCAAAAGACAGAGATCTCTTTATATTAAGATCTCTTTATGTTATAAAGTGGGAACAAGATCCATGGCATTCTTCTGCTTGCCATTATCACTTATAGTAAATGTAAATGCTTTATCAGATGTGCATGGTCTCACTCCAGCCTTGGCCCTTACTAACCTGGCACTTTATTTCTACGCTCTAACTATGTTGGACTTCCAGGGATTCCTAAAATGCCTCCAGTTCTTTCCATTTCATGAACTGCACATCCACCCTCATACCCCATTCCTCATTTCTTAGCGTGGCTAACTCCTAGTCTTCAAATGCCAGGTTAAATATATTTTCTCTAATTAGCCACCACTAACCACTTAATCTGAAGTAGCTGCCTCCTGCTATCTGCCCTTAAGCTCTATGCTCTCTTCTGCATAACATTTAACACAGGGTACACCTGTGTGTTTGTATTAATTAGGATATAAGCTACACTGCTGGTAAGCAAACAAACAATATCAAAAACATGAACCCAAGATTCAGTAGCTTGAATGAGGTAGAAGTTGATCTCACTTCCCAAACAGTCCAGAGGTGAATGGTCTTGTGCCTGGTGCAGAGCTTATGCAATTTTCAGCATGTGTTTTTTTAACCTTTGAGTTCAAAACAGTTCAGTTTTTCACCAATATCCAGCCATCAGGTAAGGCGAAAGAAAGGAGGGTGAGGCAAAGAGTGTAATACACACTACTTCCATTTCCTCTTACTGGACAAAACGTTAACTGTATGGTCACACCTAATTGAGAGACAGGCTGGGGAATGTACCCTATGTTGGCAGTCACTTGTCCAACTAAGTCAGTGACAAGAAAAAATAAATAGTGGAGAACAAATAGAAGCCTTGGCTAAGGTAAATTTTTTAAATGATTTAATGCCTGTCTTCTCCACTAGCCTGCCCATGAAGATAGAAACATAACTCTGTTTACTTATTATCTAGCTCAGTGGCTGGCACCTAGAAAGCACTCAATAACTAGACTTTAATTCAATAAATAAAATCAACTCTGAATCATACTCTGAAGTAATTTAGCACATTCTTTTATTACAACCCTCACAGGTACCTGATATTAGATAATTTATGTATTTGTTTAGGTATGTATTTTCTGTCTTCCTTACTAAATTGTAAGTTTGAAAAGAGTAGGCACCTTTACTATTCATTTCAAAGCTATATTCCCAGTACATAGTACAATGTGAGCATTAAATTAATGCATGTTGAATTAATAAATTAAGGTAAAAATGTAATTGGTTCCCCAATTTATAGGATTTTGACAAGGTTGGGCAACTGACAAATTCCAGAGCTTTTTCCTTTACACCAGTATTTCTCTACATTTTTCTCATTACCATCCCATCCATCCAAGGTGCTATCTGAAACATTTTTTCTATGCAGTACCCCATGTAAGTTCAGTACCACAGATCTGTTTATGTGCTGTGGTCCTTTGGAGGGCCATAGATTATTGTAATATTTAAGAATATTTGCCTCTCCCCCATCCCAGGAACGAATTTTTGCTTTCTTGGGGATAATATAGCCCCTGTTGAGAACGCTTGCTCTATAACATGACATTTACTATTTTAGTTTATGTTAAGGATGACAAGAGATTTCATTCGGGGATATCACTGATGAGCTACATAAAACCAAACTAAATTTTGCTAAAGAAATATGCAAAATTGTGGGTTTGAAAACCAAGTATATGGCCCAATAATAAATTTAGTTTAGTCTACATTTCCTCTGTTTTTAATTTACATTTTCTCTATGGATATCTATAACTACCATTATATGAGTATTATAATTTGTTAGACACAGGCCTAGCACTTCACATAAGTTTTCTGATAGAAATCTTGTTTTGTGGGAGAAACTGTTTAAAATTTTGGGGTTCAGTATACTTCAGGGTATTATGAAAAGGAAAATGATATCTTTTGCAATAGCCGGAAGAGGAAAAGAAATACTGTAAAATACTTGTGTGGACAAGGTTATTTGCAGTTTTTTATTAAAATTAGTATTGGCTATGTACATTATTATAATTTTGTGATAAGTTTATTTAGAGTAGATAGTATACAGTTCTAAAATTCCATTAGCATATTATATGATTTAATAGAGAATTTTTTCATGTCAGTGAAATTGCATACGCCTGACCTGTATCTTATTAGTTAATTACAAATCATGACTTTTCTCAGTTATACTTTAGAATAGATTATTATTATGGCATATTACTGGGGCTAAGTTTATATACAATTCATACAGTTATAGAGAAACCCAAACAAAGTATGAAGCTATGCTCTGTTTACAAAAAGTTTATTTGTTTTTAAAAAATTCAATAATTTGTGAGTTAAATTTGACAGTTATCTCCCACATGCATTTCCATAAAATTAAATATTTTAGTTATGTTCAAGGATATCATTCAGGGACATCATTGATGGATCCCAAAAAATCAAACAAATTTTGCCAATAGAACAAGAAAAAATGTTGATTTGAATATTCTAAGATGTAACACGCTGCTTATCCCAAAATCAGTTTTATGGAAACCTCTGTACTCTGGAACATAGCATACAAGCACCAACTAAAACAATCAAATAAAATAAAAATTATGAACTGCTAAATAGTAATCACAACAAGTGTATGTTTAACATGTTTTAACCTGTATTCAAGCCTCTTCTCTGGCCACATCACGGTGATAGCATTTATCACTTATAGTCATTGATTTATTCTCTATCTTTATACCATTAAAATATAAATTTCTTAGTAGTAAAACTCTATTCAATTTAATGTCACCTAGGAGAATGGAACAATGTTGAAATTACAGTGTAAAAAAATTCATAGTGTATCCAAAGATTACTATCTCATGTAGTATGTCTTATACATCTTTATTAACCACCTAATACTGACCTCAGTGATTTGTATATTTTTGTCCAAGTTAATTTAATATATAACTATAATAAATGTGATAAACTTTTCTTTCTCTTTCTCACACCTAATTAAAAGTGGTACCCTAACAGAGCTAGACACAAGCACCAGAGCCACTGAAAAAAGGAAGAGGAGCAGAGGGGAAAAAAAAACAAAACACAGGTGTCAAAAGAAAATGCCAATGGTAGGGCAGAGAATAAAAAGTGAAAGTAATAATTAGTTACTGGAGTCATTAAGAAAATGTTGATGATATTCCATATAATATCTTTAAAAGCAGGCAAGTATATAATGCAATACAAAAATATTCTCATCCAAAAATATGCAAAATTGAAAGGTGTTGGCTCTTAAACCAATAAGCTTTAGCTATATGGAAAATTACTTTCTTAAAACAGATTATTCACATATTATGCTAGATCAAAGATATTACTGTATGGATAATTCAAGACTCTATTTTGATTCATTTCAACTTTTGAAGAAATTTCACATGAAAAGCCTATGATAAGTTCTTATAAGAACAAGAATTTTATTTGCTTTGGAAGCTTCTCTGACACCACAAATCCTTTTTTAAGTTCTTACTCTATGCTAAAGCTGGGTTGTAATGATAAACAGTATGATATTGGATTTGCATTAGAGATTAGCATAAAAAGATGATAAAGAGGAGGTAAGGTTAGTACTTAGAAAAGTCCTGCCTTCTCAGTTAATTAATTGGTAGGAGACAGGTAGGTGACTCCTTTAGACAAATAGCTGAATATGATATGAATTTATTCATTAGAGTCCTACCAGATTACATTCTTTGTTGTATTTCTTAAAAGAATAAAACAGAGTGCAAACTTTGAGATGTAGGCATACATGTCAGAAACTTTTACATGTCTCTAAAACTCAACATTTCAGGTTAAGATTTTTGTTTTCTTTGCTCAGGTAGCCAATTTCAAAAGGAACCACCCAGTTTCAGGACAACCTCTAAAAATATAATCATATTCTCATTGATCATGCTTTATAAAATATTCAACATGGTACTCTGCACCCTTCAGATGGTGACTCCTCCAAGCTGTTTTTAAGGAAAAAATTTATTTGACACATTACGGAACTCTTTTCTCACATGCAGGTTCTGATATATCATTTGGGAGCTCCATAGCAATAACCACTACCATAAAACCAAAAACCACCTAAAGATTAAAATCATTTTTAAAAAGTCTTGGAAATAGTGAAAGTAACTTAGAAATTATCGTTACTACCATTCTTGTTTTGCCCAAAATGAATCTGAGGCTCAGAGAAGGGAAGTGATTTGCTCAAGATCATATATATATATCACATATATATATATTATATATATGTGATGTATATATATGATATATATATATAAAATAATGGCAGCATATGGTGAATGCTTAGTAGACACTATAGTTAAGTCCCTGACATGGATTGTTCCATTTCATCATCTCAACAAAGTTATGAGGTAGATATTTATTGCTATCCTTATTTTACAGATGCATCTTGGTGAGGATAAGAAATGTTTTTAACTATGGAAGACTCTAACACTAGAAATTGTCTTGCTTTCTAGAAACTTATTTTTATATCACATTTTACTGAATAATTAATCTACTATTTAGATAAACAAGATAAAATTTAAATTGTATATGTTATACAGGCTTTATATAAAATTTAAAAACATTTGGAGAATGCAAAACCTTGAGCTAACAAAGAGTAGAACTGGAGCCATTGTAAATAATTTGGGGGCATGTTTTATCATTAGAGACAGCTGAGAAACTCTCAAGCCATAACATGAGTATCCATTTACTTCCATATTCTTAAAGTCAGTTAAATCATATTTCACTGGTTCTGAGATGCATTTTTATTTCACTTTTTTAAAACTTTATGAAATCAGAATGCTTCTTATAATTGAAGGCATATTATAAGTGATACTGGTCAGAATATAGATATTACAGTTACTGTTACAAAACATGTGCAAAATTGATCTTGTACATGAAGTAGCTAGACAACAAGATATTTTTCTTAAGTTTAAAAACTAAAAACCAGTTATGGAAAAATATGAATACTGGTTGTTCTCTGAATACCATCAGAGATCATCTTATAAGATCAAAAAATTCTCAGCATCTAAACTTGGAGTATAATGGCAGTATATACTCTTTAAAGAAACGTTACACCCAAAATGTATAGGCAAGAAAGACTTTGATCCCACATGAAAACCCTTTGGCTATTGTTAAGTTTAAGTTTAAAATATTAAGAAGCATAAAATTCTGCCTACTAAGAAACGAGAAACACCTCAATAAATTTGTTACACTTACATTTTCTTTTTTATGCACAAACATAATATATCATAAAGCATCAACATATAAGTATGTCAACAAGAGATCTTTAAATATGTATAACAAAAAATTTAGTGATTTTAAGTCAGTATTTTAAAGTTTAATTAATCGCTTTTTTTTTCAAGAGACAAAGTTTAATATATGCACCCAGTTTTATATATAATGCAGCATCACACCATGTAGGGCATTTACTCTTATTTTATACATTCAGATATGTTTGAAACACTTTTTAATGCTACAAAACAGAATATAGAAAAATAAACAGGAATATATTCAACACTTACAAAAGTGATATGATAAAGAATATAAAGTACTATTTTCTTCAACACTTCAAAAGATGTATATATACTTTTTTTTACAAGTAACATCACAAATGATCACATCTTCACATGCTTTAAGTATTATTTGTACTCAGTGTAAGACTATTATCATTTTTTTTCTAGCTCTGTAACAATGCAATTTTTAATCCATTCAAGTAAATTTAACCCCAAAGTCATTGTTTCCTAGAATTAAGACATGCACCCACCCCTCTTGCAGGATTTTTCTAAAATTTGTATTTCAGGGGAGAAAAAACCTAAATTAGTGGGAAATCCTAATTAGTGGGAGAGTAAGTGGCTGCCACTAGTAGCAAAACCTTAGTTCTTTGAAATTGACATACTGGAACTGAGCCATTACATCTGAAACAACACAGTAGCATTTAGACATTAAATAGGAAGCAAAATACAGTAAACAGAAACAGTGTAGCCAAATATGCAAATATGTAGTCTCTTCAGCTACACTAAAATGGACCTTGCTTAGTACCCATAAGTGAAAGACTAAGGTAAAATAAATGAGGCATATATAAATATTGCTAGTTTCTAGGATGGCTGAATGGCTTCTAAACCAGAAATGGTTAGAAAGGAACTTTATTGCACCAAGTCAATCATAAGCAAGTTTGATGATTTTGTTTACTAAACTCTAGTAAATAAAAGAGTTTAAATAGAAGAGTTTAAATAAAAGCAAACATTTTTAAACATGACAAAATAATTTTAAACCTCTGGATGAATAATGACATAAGTATAGCTAGGAAAATTTTGTGAAAGAAAAGATCAACACGGACAAATCTTATAAACATAATGTTAAGCAAAATGCTAGGCACAAAACATGTTTATTATATAATTCCATGTAACATACTATTAAAACGTTGAGCCAATACTTGATTTTGGTGGGATGAAGAACAGGACAATATTGTAAAGGATTATGAGGAATGTTCTAACTGTTAATGATTTTCTATATTTAACCTGAGTTGGTAGCTGTGTTGGTGTTTGCTTTGTGATAATTCACTGAACTGTTCATTTATGTTTGGGGTGCTTTTTATATATGTGCTATATGTTCCAATGCAAAAAGGGAATCATTTTAACATTTTAAAAAGCATGGAATAGACACAAAATAGAGTCAGAATGGCCATTAGAATTTATCTTGGAAGCCATAGCCCGTATTCCACAATAGAGACTGTGAAACTGAGAGACGGTAATATTCAACTTACTTAGTATCATATATGCAATCAGTGCTCAAGTTGGGAACTCTGACTCTAGAATGCCATGTGCAGTTAATTAAACAGGATTAACTAATGCACAAGATATAGAAAAAAAGTTAGAACACTTAGGACATAAGGCAAAAAAATTAGCAAAATTTTCCAAGACAGAGATTACAACTTTATGGCCCCAAATCTTCCCCTGTATGTGAACATGTGAACAATTACAGATGATAATGTTTGGGGGAGTGAGAAACACATCAGGATTTCCATATGCATAACTCTTTTCCTACAAACCAAGCTTAAAATATATGATAAATATAATCCTGGAGCATTTATGTTTGCAGGTTTATCTGTATATGTGCAGGAGACCAACTCACCTAAGTGGTCCTTCTTATGTTGTATAATGCCCCATATGTAATACCCAATATATGCAGGAGATGATTTATAAAACATCCATATACCAGTACATAATAAATTATAGGCTCTAATTTTATTAATAATTTTCTTCCAAATTTAATTTGTGCCTTTCTTATTCACTTATCGGATGATTTAAGAGTAATTGTAATTTTTAATTATTATTATTACTTTTCTACCTAGTAATTTCTCCTCAGATCAGTTTGTTTCTATGCTGACTCCTTTAGTCAATGGCTAGAATTCAATTTTCAAATACATACACACACACACACACACACATATATATATAATATATACACATATATATTTATTTATATTTACATTTATATTACATATAATTATATTATATGTAATTATACATAAATGCATTTATATGTATAATTATTATTACTTTGGAAATCTTGCTCATGGATAATATTTATGTAAATTATATATTCATAATTACAATAAATTGTTATTTTCTAATTCCAAAATTAAGACATCACACAAAAATCCTGTTTGTATACAGTTTCATATTAGAAGTTAAAAATCAGGATTGGCTTTAGGCTGATTAATATAGAAAAACTACAGCTTTCAGAAAGCAATGTTTTGCCTTTTACATCTGCCGGAGAAGGATTAACTGCTATGGGAATTGCCCTCCTGCTGCATGAAACCAGAAAACTGTACAAATGTTTTCAGATAGCAGGCAGTGTTGGAAGGAAACAAATGAAAACAAAAATTCTATGCTTATCCTAGCTTCTTGCATTCTTCCTTGCTGCAGAGCAGGGATAGAAAAGAAAGCTCAAACAGAACTATGTAGTCTGAGTTGAGAAGACATATATCAGAGCTTAAATATATCAAGATGGCTAGAACTTATGGGATACAATGTCAGAGAGAAGACAGTATCACACAAAAGTAGTTGAGACCTGGGATGAGTATTAGGGCTAATTTATTCCATAAAACAAATGCTGCTCTGGAACTGGCTTAACAAACCTTACAGTCAAGCCTTGGAAGGATCAAATTGATACAGGTGTAAAATAACTGACTGCATGCGTAAACAGGTTCAACATTCTTTGAAGTATTGTAACAAAATCCAATATGTAAGAAGGTAAATCACAATGTCCGACGTCTAATAAATATTACCAGACAAACAAAAGGAGAAAGAAAATATGACCCATAACCCATGCGGGAGTTGGGGATAGGGTGAAAATCAATCAATTAATAGGAATTCAAAAATGCCAGAAATGAAAGAATTGGAAGTGTTCTTAATACAGCTATTGCAAACCTTGTGAGCATATTCAGTATGTAAAGGAAAATGATACCATAATGAAGAAAGAAATGGAAGATTTTTTTAAAAGATACAAATTAAAATTCTAGATATAAAATATATAATAATACCTAAAAGGAAAAATATATTGGATGGGATTAACAGCAAATTACACAATACAGAAGAAAAGAGTAACATGAAGACAGAGGAATATAAACAATTGAAAATGAGCCAAGGAGAGAAAAATTAATGGAAACAAACAGAATATTAATGACCTGTGGGACTGTATCAACCAGTCTAATGTGGGGTGGTGGTGGTGGTGAATACTTGAAGAAGAATGGTTGAAATTTTCCAAATTTGATTAAAGTTTTAAAACTATAGATCCAAGGCGCTAAATGAATCCCAAACAAAAGAAATATAAAAGAAACCATATCAGAACAAATCATAATCAAATTGCTGAACACCAATGATAAAAGAGAAAATTTTAAAAGCATCCAGGGAAAGGGGAGAAATGTTACGCACAAAGAAGAGAAGCACACTTCTTAAAAACTATGCAAACCAGAAGGCAATGGAACATCTTTAAAGTACTAGTAGAAAAAAGAATACTCTCAACCTAGAAGTCTATAACTAGTGGAACTACATTTCAGAAATAAAGGCAAAATAAAGACTATAAAACAAACAATCAGAAGCTGAGAGAACACATGACCTTTAGACCTCCACATTCAGAAACACATGACCTTTAGACCTCCACATTCAGAAAAAAGTAATAACACTAGATCAAAATTTGTGTCTACACATACTAATGAATAATGCCAGAAGTGGTAAATGTGTGTACACATAAAAGATAATTATTTTATTTCTTTATTTTCTCTAAAATATAATAGCTTGTAAAACAAAAATAGTAATAAATTGGAATTTTTGAATAATATTATGAGATCCTGAAACCACATTGTTTCTACATATATCTTGTACCTATCTTAGCTCCAATTAATTTCTAAATGTGTTTTTAATGTTACCAACCTCAGACTGTGTCTACTTAAGCAACTGTGCTTTTTTTATGTACAATATATGCCTATACATCTCAGACAAACTTTTGCCAGCTCCCATCTGTACTATCCAGTATTGAAAGATATTGCAACAGTCCTCAAATCTGTGTGTGTGTGTCTGTGTATGTGTGAATAAAAGTGGGTATTATTTTAGTTTTTATGAGTTGAAAGCCATAGTAAATGAAATATATTGATTTAACCTTAATTTTCTTTTTCCTATGAGAATATCTGCCTCAATTGGATGGTGGTCTACAGTCTTTAAAACATAGCCCTGCTCAGTTAAAAGAAACCATAAGTAAACCATATTCATTCTCATGCAATACATGGATGAATTGTGGAAACTCTGTGCTATGAGAAAAAAAAAAGCCAGAAGCTAAAACTATATTCTGCATGATTTAGATTATAAAAAATTCTGGAAAAAAGCAAATCTGTAGTGACAAAAAGCTGATTAGTGGTTGCTAGGGGCCAAGGGTGATGGGAAAGGACTGACTATAAATGACTAACTTTTTGCAATGGGAATATCCTACATCTTGTATGAGATAGCAGTTATATATCTGTATATATATATTTAAACCCATTGATTTTACACTAAAAGGGTCAAATTTGTTATATGTAAATTATACTTCAATAAAACTGACTCCCTAGCTACCCCACCTTCCAAAAAAAATAAAATTATTTTTACCATGATCCTCATACTTCATTTCTGGAGATAAACTGTCTAGAGATTTAGTCAGACTAAGGCATATGCTATGTCTTGCCTATGAGTTCTCTGGATAGTTTTGTATCCACCATTATTCATTATTCATGTTCCTGAAGATATTGTCTGCATATTTAATCAGCAAAATTTTTTGAGCTGCTTCTTCCTTAGCAGTTCATTTTTTGTTTCTGACATCACTCAAGGTATTATTGGAATCCCTGCTTTAAGTTAATGAATGTCTTTGTTTGGTGAGTGTCAACTAATGCCCCAAAAGCAGATAGTTGATAGCTACTAAGCATTTCCTAGGCTACTGAGCGTTTCCTAGGTACCAGCCACTGTTCAAAATTCTTCACATATATTCATTATTTGTTGCTCATAACAATATTGGGGGTGTATTTTCCTTATTCTATGGATGAGGAAACTAAGACACAAAGAGTAGATAACTTGCACAAGCTCACAAAGTCAGTTAAAGGTGAAGCTGGAGTAACTGTCAAAAGGTAAGTATTGAGCAGATACGTCAGTCAACTGTTGAGTGCCATACTCTAAATGCCACTGTTTTTATTCTCCTTCTGGATTTTACCAGAAACTCCAAACAACATAGGTTTCTATTGACAATACCTTTAATTTCATAAAAATACAAAAATTCAACTTTTCTTTTGTATTTTGACCTGATATTATCAGCCAACTCAGGGACATCAAGTTGCACACCATGTTCTCCAATTAAGAATGTACTGTTCCTGATGACTATAGTTAACACCCATGTATGATATACATAAAAGTTAAGAGAGTGAATCCTAAGAGTTCTCATCACAAGGAGAACATTTTTTTCTTTTTGCTTTTTATTGTCTCTATATGAGATAATAGATGCTAAATAAACACTGTGATAATCATTTCACACTATATATAAGTCAAGCCATTATGCTGTACACTTTAAACTTACACAGTGATATATGTCAATTATATCTCAGTAAAACTGGAAAAAATAGATTAAAATAGTAAAGAAATGTACTCTTCCTTAGAAACTGTTTTTTACTAATACTAAATCATCAGTATAATTAATTTTAGCTCTGGTAGTGATTTTCCAGTCATTTTTTTATTAGATTAGGACAATAAGCAGGACATTACAATAACTTTGGCCAGCAGGGAGGGCAAAAATATATTTCATTACTTCTTATGTAAAGTAAGCTCTCTCTGGATATCTCTTGAAAACAAATAGAAAAGAAAGCATTAGTGGAATAAAGTAGCTTGTTCAACTTTTCTCCAGCTTGCTACATTTCCTCTCCTGTAGTGACTGACAGTGACGTGATTAGGAAATGACTTCCCTCAGCATTGAGAATCACCAAGGCTTATCAGCTGTTGGTTTTAATGGCCAGACAGGCTTATTATATCAAGAGTTTGAAAGTATCAATACACCTACATGTATCATTTCTCTAATGAACGAATCCAATATTCTCTTGTCCTTCAGGGAGTTTGAGCTATTTGAATTTTATCACAGCTCTCCACTTCAGTAACTCTAGAGGTTTTCAATTAGCAGGTTCAATTAAAATTTGGTTAATTACAGATTTTGCTGTACCCTAGCCACCTGATCAGTAGTGGCTGGGTTTCCTATTCACTTATAATACCTAGATCACCGATGCATTCTGGTATTTGAGTAAACATCACATCTCTCAAAATGGAGATGTTACCAATATTTATATTGCCACCATCTTTTTATTACTCTATCCCCTTATTCTGCCAAAAATATTACAGAATATTTGTTAGAGCATCTAAAAAAATAATACAAATTGAACTTCAATATTTAGAAGTCAAAGCTTCCCACCATGAGCCCTTCTATCATGAATTAGTACACGGCCTGAGATGTCTCACAAGGGATCTCACCAGGTTACATGTCCTGCCATCAACTGGTATTTTATCCTTATTCCAATGTTATTTTCTCTATACAGGAGTTTGAAACTCTATTTCATTTGTTGATATTTCTGTTCCCAAGTCCTTTGCTGTTTCTCTTCCTCATTATCAAAATTAGGTTATGTGTTGTAAGCAAGTTTTAGTAAAGACAGAGTAATATTTACAGAGAGCACTCTCTCCTCTAGTTCATGTAAGGCAGCACCAGTACATTGGGAGATCGACTATCAATAACTTATTTTTCCATTTCATGAAACTAGCCACCAAATTTATACAGTTTTTACTATTTTCTTTATCCCATTCTTTACTATAACCTTTGTTTTCCCTCCAATTTCCTTTTGCTTCCTTTGTTATCAGCTAGTCTCATGTTCAGCAAAATTTCCCCAAAACTAGACCTTAAAATGATAACTTGAGTGTCATTTTACTTGGGAGGTGAGCCAAAGATCATAAATTAGATTATGGGGAAAGTGAGACAGAGAAAGGAAAAAGGTCCCCAAAAGAGTATGTTAATGAGTGCAGTAGAGGGTTGCCAGATAAAATACAGGATGCTTAGTTAAATTTGAATTTCAGAAAAACAGTACATAGCTTTTTACTTATAAGTATGTGCCAAATTTTGCATGGGGCATACTTACAGTAAAAAATTATTTGCTGGTTATCTAAAATTCAAATTTAACCGGACACTCTGTGTTTTTATTTGGCAATGCTGGTGTGTACCACCATGGATAACTAGAAATCATTCCTAAGAAACCATAATGAACGTGTTCTTTTTGTTTGTTTTTTTTTTTCTAAGCAACTCTCCTTTATTACTATTTTTTTGACATATAGTTGATTTACAATGTTGGGTTAATTTCTGCTGTACAGCAAAGTGACTCAGTTATACACATATATACATTCTTTTTTATATTCTTTTCCATATGGTTTATCCCAGGATATTGAATGTAGTTCCCTGTGCTATATACAGTGGGACCTTGTTGTTTACCCAAACTATATATAATAGTTTGCATCTACAAATCCCCCCAGGCCATCTCTCCCCCCTCCCCCTTGGTAACCATAAGTCTGTTCTTTATGTCTGTGAGTCTGTTTCTGTTTTGTAGGTAGGTTCATTTGTGGCATGACACCATAAAACTCCTAGAGGAAACCATAGGAAAAACAGGAAACCATAGGAAAAACATTCTCTGACATAAATTGTACCAATATTTTCTAAGATCAGTCTCCCCAGGCAACAGAAATGAACACAAAAATAAACAAACGGGACCTAAGCAAACCTACAAGCTTTTGCACAGCAACGGTAACCATAAACAAAGTGAAAAGACAACCTACGGAATGGGAGAAAATATTTGCAAACGATGTGACTGACAAGGGCTTAGTTTCCAAAGTATACAAACAGCTCATACAGCTCAATAACAAAAAAACAAACAACCCAATTGACAAATGCGCAGAAGACCTAAATAGACATTTCTCCAAAGAAGACATACAGATGGACAATAGGCACATGAAAAGATGTTCAACATCGCTAATTATTAGAGAAATGCAAATCAAAACTACAATGAGATTATCACCTCACACCAGTCAGAATGCCATCATCAAAAAGTCTACAACAACAAATGCTGGAGAGGTGTGAAGAAAGGGAACCCCCCCTACACTGTTGGTGGGAATGTAAGTTGGTGCAGCCACTATGGAAAACAGTAAGGAGGTTCCTCAGAAAACTAAAAATAGAATTACCATATGAGCCTGCAATCCCACACCTGGGCATATATCCAGACAAAACTATAATTCAAAAAGATACATGAACATGTTTCAAAATTATTCCCTCAGTGGACAGGATAGCTGAATTCCTTCCCCATTATGTTTAGGGTTGCTCTGATTGCTTAATCCTGTGTTCCCTTTCCGCTCTCCCAACTCCATTCAGAGTTATGGTTGCCTGATTCAGCAAGTTCCTATGTGTGTTGTGCTGGAGAAAACCCTTGGTAGAGAAGAGAGACACATGGGCTTGAAAGGGAAAAGTGCATCTCTGGCCATGGCTTCAGTCCCTTATGACTACAGCTCCCACCAGGAAGCCTTGTCCCCATGGCTGCAGCTCTGAGTGAGCTCCATCTTCTCTATATCTTCTCCCTCCTTCTTCAGTCCAAGGGTTGGTAATGGCTTTCAACACATTTTGGTCCCTAGGTTTCTCAATGTCATTTGTCTGTCCTTTAATTCTGCATCTTTCTTTGATTAGTCACTTACTAAAATATTTTTATTTGAACCATCAGAGGTAAATTTTATTTCCTGCTAAAATCTTGAGTGATAGCCTATAAAATTCTATGTACTTTTCTGAATATGCATGTTATTAGTTCTCAAAATAAAATAAAAATAAGCAGGATAAATAAGGAAAGAGAGAAAGAGAGAGCTTTCTGATCAATTGATACGTGGCATGGGAGGAAGAATCTGTATAACCAGAGCTTGGTCCTTTCCTTCTGTGGGACTGGCCTGTGTACAGGAAAGTTGCATTCTGGTCTAATAAGTGAGCTCAGTGGGCCAGGTTAAAATAGTGGTGGACGTGCTCATTTCAAAGAGATGTCAGAAAATTCATCTGGCTTCATGCCTAAGTCACATCTTCCAATATTTTTATTCAATAATAAAGTTGATTTTTTATCATTTGTCTAAGTCCTGTGTATATCTTCCAATAATTTATTAAAAAACAAGTTGAAAAGAGAAATGCATTATATATGGGGCAACGTAAAATTGGATCTGGTGGAAAAAAAACAGAGGGAAGAGGCATTTTTGATGTGCATAAAAGATTCTAATTAAGGCCTTAGGCATTAGCAATTAGTGACCACACAGATTTTTTTACTTTAATGATGTTCACTGACTTATATTGTGGTAGGAGGTTTGTTTTTCACTTTTGTTGTTGGCTTTTAACTGTCATAGCTAGGGCGAAAGGTGAGTCTTTAAACTCTCCAAAGTACGAGCCACGAGGAATTTTTATCTTGTTAAGTCACTGTATTTTATGTCTGCTTGTGCATAGGCAAATGGTTGCCTTCGTATAGTTAAGAGCTTTTAACAGATATTAGCATTCAGGCTCTTACATGACCTTGAGCTTCAGATTCAGCTAGGCCTGGTATTGCAGGTGAGCCTGGGACAGAGATTTGGTCCTTTTAGACATTTTTGGGAGGTACAGTATTTTCTACCTTTAACTCTGAGCCAGATTTTCAAGTAGTGTCTCATAACAGAAAGATAGCTATCTATGTTCCATGTGTACATGTGAAAAATTCTTTTATTCACTAATGCCAGCCTATGGTAGACAACGCTGAATCAACTCTCACAAATAATAATAACTGCATTTAGAAATAAAGGAGTAAGCTAGAGGGGCTATAATTTCATACTATTTGTCTTATTCATAGGTTTTATGGGTCATTTCATCTACCAATGCCCATGGTCTCAGACTGACTCTAGATTTGCTAACTAGGAAATGCTGACACTGGCTTTAGACTGCAGAACCCACACTGTGAGAGACTTTACCCATGGAAAGCTGATGGATTATGTTAATTCACAGAAAAGGAAAAAAAAAGCGGGTGGTTATTACGCTATATATATATATATAAAAGAGTATATATATACTCTTTTATTGGGTTGATATAGATTAGTATTGAGGGCTCAAAGGATAAGACTCCCTTAAGCTCTAACTTTAGTAATCAAGTTTGCTTACTATATCAAAGAAAAACTTGAACAGTTAGAAAAATGACCTTAAGTTTTCTATCAGAATAGTAGTAGTGGATTAGTGGGAGTAAAAAAAAAAGAAAAAGATTAATGAAACAAGCTGCAGAAAGTTAAAAGAAAATTCTTAGAAAAAATATTTTTGATAAAGAAAAAAAGGATTTCGGGCTTCCCTGGTGGTGCAGTGGTTGAGAGTCTGCCTGCCGATGTAGGGGACACGTGTTCATGCCCCGGTCTGGGAAGATCCCACATGCCGCGAAGCGGCTGGGCCCGTGAGCCATGGCCGCTGAGCCTGCGCATCCGAAGCCTGTGCTCCGCAACGGGAGAGGCCACAACAGTGAGAGGCCCGTGTACCGCCAAAAAAAAAAAAAGGATTTCAACATAAAAATTAGATATTTACAGTTAGGCTAGACAGAGATGAAAGAAGTATGCATATACCTAGGACCAAATGCTCTTAACAATTATATTAGAAAAGAAGATGTGCTAAATTGTTTGATTATTTGAAGAAAGAAAATGACTGCCCAAAATCTAACAGGAAGAAGAGTATACTTTCAAAGGGCTGAGAAGTCAGAATAAACAAAAAAAACAGACAGACAAGAAAAAAAAAAAAAACTGTTTATAGGTAGCCTTTTTTTTTTGCAATGTAAAATGACTTTTAGTTAAAAATATACAGTATTAATCTATTCTGTGTTGGATTTACCTGTCTTATATTAATTGACTTTATTGTTAGAGCAGTTTTAGGTTTATAAAAAAATTGAGCAGAAAGCATAGAGATTTCCCATATGCAATAGCTCCTCTGCTTCCCATGCACTACCCCACCACACATACAATTCCTTGTATTATAAACATCCTGACTTAGTGTGGTACACCTGTGATAATTAATAAGCCAAACTGATACATAATTAGTAACCAAAGTCCACAGTATATATTAGGGTGCACTCTTGTATTTGAAATTCTATAGATATAATATATAATGTATAATGACGTGTATCCACCATTACAATACTATTATAGTATCATACAGAATATTTTCACTGCCCTAAAAATCCCCTGTACTCCACCTATTCATTCTTCTCTCTCTGCTGCCAAAGTCCTGACTACCAATGATTTTTTAAAACTGTCTCAATAATTTCATCTTTTACAGAATGTCATATAGTTGAAATCAGTAAAAATGCTTTCCACATTGGCTTTTTTTTTCACTTAACAATATGCATTTAAGTTCCTTCCATGTCTTTTTGTAACTTAATAGCTCATTTCTTTTTATTGTTGAATAATATTCCATTGTATGCATGTACCACAGTTTGTTAATCCATTTATCAATTACGGGACATCTTGGTTACTTCCAAGTTTGGGCAATTGTAAAAAAAGCTGCTAAAAAGCTTTGTGTCCACGTTTTTATGTGTATATAAAGTTTCAAGTTATTTGGGTAAATACCAAACAGCATGTTGTTGGATTGTATGGTAAGAGTGTTTACTTTTGTAAGAAACTTCCAAATTACCTTTCAAAGTGGCTATACTATTTTGAATACTAATTTGAATTCAGCAACAAATGAGGCTTCCTGTTGCTGCACATGCTTACAAGCATTTATTTATTTTATTATTATTTTAAAATTTTTATTGGAGTATAGTTGCTTTACAATGCTGTGTTTCTACTGTACAGCAAAGTGAATCAGCTATACGTAAACATATATCTCCTCTTTTTTGGATTTCCTTCCCATTTAGGCCACCGGAGAGCATTCAGTAGAGTTCCCTGTGTCATACAGTACGTTCTCATTAGTTATCTATTTTATATATAGTAGCGTATATATGTCAATCCCAATCTCCCAATTCATCCCACCCGCCCCACTACACCTTGGTATCCATACGTGTGTTCTCTACATTTATGTCTCTATTTCGGCTTTGCAGAGAAGATCATCTATAGCATCTTTTTAGATTCCACATATATGCGTTAATATATATTTGTTTTTCTCTTTCTGACTTACTTCACTCTGTATGAAAGTCTCTAGGTCTATCCACATCTCTACAAATGATCCAATTTCGTTCCTTTATATGGCTGAGTAATATTCCATTGTATATATGTACAACATCTTCTTTATCCATTTCTCTGTTGATGGACATTCAGGTTGCTTCCATGTCTTGGCTATTGTAAATACTGCTGCAATGAACATTGGGGTGCATGTGTCTTTTCGAATTATGGTTTTCTCTGGGTATATGCCCAATAGTGGGATTGCTGGGTCATATGGTAGTTCTGTTTTTCATTTTTTAAGGAACCTCCATACTATTCTCCATAGCAGTTGTATCAATTTACATTCCCACCAACAGTGCAAGAGGGTTCCCTTTTCTCCACACCCTCTCTGGCATTTCTTGTTTGTAGATTTTTCGATGATGGCCATTCTCACTAGTGTGTGCTGATACCTCATGGTAGTTTTGATTTGCATTTCTCTAATAATTAGTGATGTTGAGTGTCTTTTCATGTGTCTCTTGGCCATCTGTATGTCGTCTTTGGAGTAATGTCTATTTAGGTCTTCCACCCACTTTTTGACTGGGTTGTTTGTTTTTCTGATATTGAGCTGCATGAGCTGTTTGTATAATTTGGTGATAATCCTTTGTCAGTTGCTTTGTTTGCAAATATTTTCTCCCATTCTGATGGTTGTCTTTTCATCTTGTTTATGGTTTCCTTTGCTGTGCAAAAGCTTTTAAGTTTAATCAGGTCCCGTGTGTTTATTTTTGTTTTTATTTTCATTACTCTAGGAGGTGGATCAAAAAAGATCTTGCTGCAATTTATGTGAAAGAGTGTTCTGCCTATGTTTTCCTCTAAGAGTTTTATAGTGTCTGGGCTTACATTTAGGTCTTTAATCCGTTTTGAGTTTACTTTTGTGTATGGTGTTAGCAGGTGTTCTAATTTCATTCTTTTACATGTAGCCGTCTAGTTTTCCCAACACCACTTATTGAGGAAGCTGTCTTTTCTCCATTGTATATTCTTGCCTCCTTTGTCATAGATTAGGTGACCATAGGTGTGTGGGTTTATCTCTGGGCTTTCTATCCTGTTCCATTGATCTATATTTCTGTTTTTGTGCCAGTATCATACTGTCTTGATTACTGTAGCTTTGTAATGCAGTCTGAAGTCAGGGAGCCTGATTCCTCCATCTCCATTTTTCTTTCTCAGGATTGCTTTGGCTATTCTGGGTCTTTTGTGTTTCCATACAAATTGTAAAGTTTTTTGTTCTAGTTCTGTGAAAAATGCCGTTGGTAATTTGATAGGGATTGCACTGAATCTGTAGATTGCTTTGGGTAGTATAGTCATTTTCACAATACTGATTCTTCCAATCCAAGAATATGGTATGTCTCTCCATCTGTTTGTGTTGTCTTTGATTTCTTTCATCAGTATCTTACAGTTTTCTGCACACAGGTCTTTTGCTTCCTTGGGTAGGTTTATTCCTAAGAATTTAATTCTTTTTGTTGCAATGGTGAATGGGATTGTTTCCTTAATTTCTCTTTCTTATCTTTCATTGTCAGTGTATAGGAATGCAAGAGATTTCTGTGTGTTAATTTTGTATCCTGTGACTTTACAAAATTCATTGATTAGCTCTAGTAGTTTTCTTGTGGCATCGTTAGGATTTTCTATGTATAGTATCATGTCATCTGCAAACAGTGACAGTTTTACTTCTTCTTTTCCAATTTGGATTCCTTTTATTTCTTTTTCTTCTCTGATTGCCATGGCTAGGACTTCCAAAACTATGTTGAATAATAGTGGTGAGAGTGGGCACCCTTGTCTTGTTACTGATCTTAGAGGAAATGCTTTCAGCTTTTCACTGTTGAGTATGATGTTCTTTGTGGGTTTGTCATATATGGGTTTTATTATAATGAGGTAGGTTCCCTGTATTCCCCCTTTCTGGAGAGTTTTTACCATACATCGGCTTTTAGTAAGTCTTGAAGCTAAGTACTGTAAATTCTCCTACCAATACTGTGTTGGCTACTCTGGGTCTTTTGTCTTTCCATGTAGACTTTAGAATTGGTTTGTCAGTTTCCATAAAATAACTCGCTGGGATTTTGATTAGGATTTCATTGAATATACAGATGAAGTTGGGAGGAACCTATATCTTAACAATACTGAATCTTCCTGTCCATGTTCATAGAATATTTCTCTATTTAATTCTTCTTTGAATACCTTCATCAGAGTTTTGTAGTATTTCTTATATAGATATTCTACATATTTGTTAGAGTTATACCTATCTACAACATTTTTTCATACTCTAAAAAAATTAATAAACAGAAGCCTCAATTAAATAGAGTCAAGAGACCAGAAGGGAGTGATCCCATGCCCTGCAGTGATAGCAGAGCCCAACAGGAAGAAGAAAGACTCCTCTTATCCTATGAGAAAAGGAGCCCTTCCAAGCATAAAGCCCATAATAGAAGATTTCAAGGCTCAAGGCCTCATTATCCCTTGTATTAGTCCTGTAATACTCTTATTTTACTGATGAGAAAACCTAAGGGTCAAGAGTAGAGGTCTGTCCAGGACCTCTGAGCAATAAACAACATTGTTATTCCTCAACAGTCTTTTGCTCTTAACCCTCATACATCACTAACATCCATTCCCACCAGAAGTAAATTCTTTACTGTAACTGACTCATGCAGTGCATTCCTTAGTATTCCAGTTGATGAAGCGAGCCATTACCTTCTAACCTTCACTTGGGAAGAAAAACAAGTTACCTAGACAGTAATGTCTGAGAGTTTTTTGCGGTACGTGGGCCTCTCACTGTTGTGGCCTCTCCCGTTGCAGAGCACAGGCTCAAGACGCGCAGGATCAGTGGCCATGGCTCACGGGCCCAGCCACTCTGCGGCATGTGAGATCTTCCTGGACCAGGGCATGAACCCATGTCCCCTGCATCGGCAGGCGGACTCTCAACCACTGCACCACCAGGGATGCCCTGAGAGTTTTACTAAGAATCCTTCTATTTCTTGCAAATCCTGAAGGCTGATATGGATGATACTAAGTTCCCAATGGGTTTTACTTGGCTGCAAATGTGGATGATTCGTTTCTTTGCTCTCCTTCTCAAGCCTCTTCATAGAAAGAAAGGAACCACTAGCTAAAGCTTTTAGCCTTAAAGGGATATAACGTCACCAAAGAAAAATTTCAGTTTGCCCAAACTCAGATTCAATATTTAGGGCATCTGATATCAGAACAAGGGCTACATTCAGATCCAGATAAACTTCATGGTGTCCTAAGTTTCCAAAAACACAAACTAGCACCAACTGTGAGCTTTTCTCAGGCTAGTTGGTTATTGTCAAAATTATATTCCAAATTTCTCTCTTATGGCCAAACCCCTGTATATTTTACTCAACAGTAAGAACCCTGACCCAATTTTTTGTGAAGAACTGGACAACATAGCTTTCAAGGCTTAAAGTAGAGTTTGATGAACCTGCCCTTGAGAATCCCAGTTATCAGATTCCCTTTCCCATTTTTGTATATGAAATAGAAGGAAATCCCCTCGGGGTGCTCACCCAAAAACATGGGGATCACCCATCAACCCATAGGGTATTAGAGCTAGCAACCAGATCTGGTGACATTGGGGTACCTTCTTGCCTTAGAACCATTACACCACTGTCCTTTTGGTTAAGGTCCCTGAGAAAATCATTGTGAGACATCCTTTAATCAGTTTTCTACTTCATGCAGTAGACACTATTCTGAATTCTCATCTCAACATTTCTCAGTCAGCCACCTCACCTTTTATTAACTGCTTCTCACATAATTTTTTATGTTGTAATAACCTCAACCCTACTACTTTTCTCCCCTCCAGCACTGATGAAGTCTTTCAGGATTGTCTACCAGTGATGGGTCACCTCCTGACTCCCCATGATGATCTACAGAAAATTCCTCTGAGTAAAACTGACTTCCCATGGTTCACTGATGGTACTTATTTAAAAGGTGACAATGGCAAATATTGTGCTGGGTATGCTACTGCAAGTCTTTTTGATGTTGTTGAGGCAGCATCTTTACCTCTGGCTACTTTAGCCCAACAGGCTAAATTTTACACTCCTACATGGGCTTGTACTTTAGCCAAGGACACAACTGCCAATACTTTTACTAATAGCAGATATGCTTTTGGATTAGCTCTTGATTTTGGAATGTTGTGAAAACAACATGTTTTCCTTACTTCCAGCAGAAATAAAATTTAAAATGACCCCAATGTTCAGGAATTATTGGATATATTATTTTACTGCTACCTGAGCTACTATTAAGATTCAGGAGCATTCTAAACTTAACTCTCTGGAAGCTAGGGGAAATCATCTTGCTGATGTTTCCATAAGAAAAGCTGTCCTTAAAGGGACCATCAGCAGCCAAACCTCACTCATGGTCCAAAGGGACATTTATTCAAATGATAACTTGGAAAAACTGGCTGGAGAAACCAGACATTTTGCCTCAGGCAAAGAAAAATAAAACTTAAAATTCAGTAATTGTTGGTTTGATAAAAAGACAAACCAACATTTGTTTGTTTGGACCAAAAAACAACCCAGTCCTACTGGAGACTCTAAAATTCCCATTCCTTACCACTGCACATTCATTAAACCATTGGCCTACTGACAAAATGATAGCATCAATGAATCAATGTTGTTAGGGAAACATTAACAAGGCCACAGACACTGCCTATCTCACGTGTCTTACTTATCCAAAGTACAACTAACTCACTGAAGCCTGTGTGTACTGCTCCCAGACATTTTAAACTACTTAATGGACTATTTGAGATCTGGCTAATGGATTTCATACAACATCCTCCATTTCATGGATATAAATATGTTTTAATCATGGTCTGTATGTTTTCACACTGGACTGAAGCCTTCCCTTGCAGACAGACTACTACCTCTTCTGTTGCTAAAGTCCTTCCAGAAAAGATAATCCCTACCTGGGGAACTCTCAGACTTTATAGTGATTGAGGAATCCATTTTACTGGCCAGGTGTTTTGACAAGTCTGTGCTGTTTGGCTGGTTTTACAACACTTTCACTTTGCTTAACATCTTCAACGCTCTGGTTTAGTCAAACACACTAATGTCATGATTAAGACTCAGTTGGCAAAATTTGTAGAGGCCCTCCAAATACCTTGGCCAAAAGCATTGCCATTGGTCCTTCTAAACCTTTGATCCACCGTTTTGGAACTCATAAACTCTCACCCTTTGAGATAGTCACAGGATGCCCAATGCACTTGACTCTTGCTTCTTTTGCCCCAGAGCTCATAAAAAGAGAGATATTTCAATATTGCAATAATGAATATTTGAATGATATTTGAATATCATTATGAATGATATTTCAATAATGGCTTCTATCAAAAATAACCATGTTTTGGTAGAGCGACCTTTTCACAGTATGCTCTTGTGATACAAGGATCTTAAGCATCACACCTCACACCTTGCAACCTGGAAATTTGTCTATTGGAATAGGCACCTCCAGAGGAACTCTTCCATCTCATTGGAAAGGCCCCTATCAGGTATTGCTAACCAACCCTTGTGCCACCCAACTCCAAGGAATTGGCTTTTGGATTCATGTGACACACCTAGAGAAAGTACCAAACCCCAACATCCCCTTTGAAATGTAAATACATTCCTCAGACAGGTAAGTCTCTCCCACTTGTCTGTCACTATTTTCCTACCCTTTAACTTCAAAATCTCCTCCATGACCCAGGTACCAAATTTCTCTTCTCAGAAAGGCTTACCCATGCAGGAACATAAATATTGTAAATAATGCTGCTATGAACACAGGAGAACAAATATCTCCTCAAGAACCTGATTTCAGTTCTTTTGGGTATATACCTAAATGTAGGATTGCTGGATTATATGGTAATTCTATTTTTTAATTTTTGAGAAACTGCCATACTGTTTTCCACAGTGGCTGTTCAAATTGCCATTCCCACCAATAGTGCACAAGAGTTCCCTTTCTCTACATCCTTGCCGAACTTGCTATTTTCTGTTTTGTTTTGTTTTTTTCTTTTTAATAGTAAATATCCTACTGAGAGGCAGTATCCCATCGTAGTTTTTATTTGCATTTCCCTAATAATTAGTGGTGCTGAGCATCTTTTCATGTGCTTTTTGGTTATTTATATACCTTCTGTGGAGAAATGTCTATTCAAGTCCTTTGTCCATTTTTAAAATCAGTTGTTTGTTTTCTGTTGTCAGAGTTTTAGGAGTTCTATATATATTCTGGATATTATTCCCTTGTCAGATATGTGATCTGCAAGTAATTTCTCCCATTTTGTGAGTTGCCTTTTTATTCTGTTGATAGTGTCTTTTGATATACAATTTAAAAAATATTTTCATGAATTCCAATTTGTATATTTTTTTCTGTTGTTGCCTTTGGTGTCGTATATAAGAAATCAATGCCAAAGCCAATGTTGTGAAGTTTTTGCCCTATCCTTTCTTCTAAGAGGTTTATAGTTTTAAGTCTCATATCTAAGTTTTTGATCCATTTGAGTTAACTTTTGTATGTGGTGTTAGATAAAGGTCCAGCTTTGTTCTTTGGTATGTAGATATTCAGTTTTACTAGCACCATCCCCCACTGTCCTTTCCCCATTGAATGGTCTTGGCACCCTTTTCAAAAATCATATGACCTTATACTAGAGGGTTTATTTCTGGGCTCTCTAGTCTTTTCCATTGGTCTCTTTGTCTTTCTTTATCTTAGTACCTCACTGTTTTGATTACTGTCGCTTTGCAATAAGTTTCAAATCAGAAGTGTTAGGCCTCCAGCTTTGCTGTTCTTTTTCAAGATTGTTTTTGCTATTTGAGATCCCTTGAGATTCCATATGAATTTTAGGATGAGTTTTTCTATTTCTGCAAAAAATGCCACTGGGATTTTAATAACAATGAGATTGAATCTGTAGATTGCTTTGAGTAGTATTGACATCTTAACTATATTAAGTATTCTAATTCATGAACATGCAACATGTTTCCATTTATTTATGTCAAATTTCTTTCAGCAATGTTTTGTAATTTTCATTGTACAAGTCTTTCACCTCCTGTTTGTAGACAAAGGGATATCTGGACATTGTTTCTGTATTAATAATAATTTTGCATGCAGTCAACAGGATGGGCTGCCTGAAGTTGCCTTGACAGATCACTCATCATGATTACTTAATATCTGAGTTACTTAACATGATAGATTCTATTCATTCTTAATGATTCTCAGGCTTGAAATAAATTGACTTAGAAATTATATTCATTTGTTTAGGCCACAGAGTACAATGTAGGCACTGTACAAGTAACCAGAAATTTAGTCTCATGTTAGAAGCAAAAGGGTTTATTAGTTTCTTCAACTTCAGTAATATAGTACTTCACTATATTTTCAAAAGTATAATTATAAATGATAATGCCACCAAGAATATAATAAGATTAAAAATGGTTGAATTCATTCAAATAACTCGTGTTTAAGGAAACAGAGTTATTGTTTGATAATTTGTAAAATCTAACCAGTTATTTTCAAAATAAATTTAGTACAATGGGTTGAACTTATTTGTGCTTATCCCTAGGCTTTAGCATGGGTTTCTTGGCAGTTTGACATTTATTTTCTAAGGGGAGAAAATAAAATTATAAATAGTTTGCATACATCTACTTTTATTTTCAGAATACTAAGCTTGAAGGATCTGTGAAAATATAATATAATCCGGATAACACCAGACTGAAATAGCACATGCTGGGTGCTTAAAATCTCTTTTTTTAAAGATGAATTTTTTTTCTGCTAAATTAAAAAAATGAAGAAATACTATAAAGTATTTGAACTCTAATTTCCTTGAGTATTTTGAGCTAAGTCATATTATATTGCTGAGGCACTTTATGAGTCTGATGGTTTTAATTTAGTAGTCAGCCGTTCTTTTCCTGTGGAAGACCAAACAGTGATTTTCTTATGATTTGCAGGCTATAGAGTTTGTGATGTTTGATGTTTCTGTTGAGATACAGGGCCTTGGAGCTACTTACTCTGCTGTTTTTGCTGACATCACCCTATTCAACAAGGCCCAATCTGAATCACACATATTGGGAGAAAGACCCTTAGCTGGCTAACAAAAATGTCCACATTAAGCACTGCTGGTGCATACCAATATGAGACAGTTGTTTGAGGGAAAAAAAACCCAAAAACAAAACCTTCTAAAACATGCAATTATTTGAGCTGCAAGCTGAAGTAACTGCTCTTTTAAAACATCATTTAAATGGAAAGAATGATCTATATTCAAATTATGGTAATCAGTCTTGGGTATTTGACAGATATTTCAGAAATGAATGAAGTGAGCACTGTATTTGTGGGAAATGGTAAAGCTGAGATTTTAAGTGAAACTTAAATTTGTGGAAAACTTATATTTGCCACCATAAGCTTGAGAATTTCCCAATGAATAAATACTTCTGTGATGAGATCTTTGCTTATATTAACAAACATTTTTTGATATTTATGAAATCTGCTGACATTTGGAAAATCTGGATAACTCAGTTAACAAATATTTTTTTACATGATCAATGCATGATGTTACACAATCATGCATATAGGTTAAAAGCCTATACAATGTTCAACACATAATAATGGAGTAGAAAAAGATTACTTATATGGTTTGCAATTTCACGTTGAAGCTATCTTTAAATGAACTACCACTTGTCAAGTTTTGGTGTAGTATCAAAAAAGAACATTCAAAGTTATCTGAAATGGCTAGTAAAGCACTCCTCCCTTTTCCCATTACATGTCTGGGTGAGGCAGAATTTTGTTCATATACATCAACCAAAATAACATATCACAATTAATTCAATGCAGAAGCAGAAACAAGAATCATAGTGTCCTTTCTTAAGCCAGATATTATACAGATTTGCAAAAATATAAAAAATAACATATTTTTGGGCTTCCCTGGTGGCGCAGTGGTTGAGAGTCCGCCTGCCGATGCAGGGGACACGGGTTCATGCCCCGGTCGGGGAAAATCCCACATGCAGCGGAGCGGCTAGACCCGTGAGCCATGGCCGCTGAGCCTGCGTGTCTGGAGCCTGTGCTCTGCAATGGGAGAGGCCACAACAGTGAGAGGCCCGCGTACCGCAAAAAAAAAAAACAAACAAACAAACATGTTTTTCACTGATATTTTTATTTGGGAAAATACAGTTATTTTCATTAAAATGGTATTTATATTAAATTATATATAAATTTATATTTATATATAAAATGTTATTTATATTTTCATTAAAATGGTATTTATGTATTATATATTTGTATTTCATTAAAATGTTATTATATTTATATTTGTTTTTACTGTTAAATTCATAAATTATTGCTTGTATTTTCGCAGTTTTAATTTCTAAATTGGCAAAAATCGATATGTAAAATTTATGCAAGTATAAGTTCTTTAGAGTCCTTAATTTTTTTTTTTTTTTTTTTTTTTGCAGTACGTGGGCCTCTCACTGTTGTGGCCTCTCCCGTTGCGGACAGGCTCCGGACGCGCAGGCTTAGCGGCCATGGCTCACGGGCCCAGCCGCTCTGCAGCATGTGGGATCTCCCCAGACCGGGGCACGAACCCATGTCCTCTGCATCAGCAGGCGGACTCTCAACCACTGCGCCACCAGTGAAGCCCAAGAGTCCTTAATATTTTTGAAGAGCATAAATATTCTAGGATGAAAAGGTTTGAGAATCATTGCTTTATGAGGTTCTTTACTTTCCTGGTTATGCTCACTTTGGCATCAATATCTTGAATCCAAAAGACAGATATGTAAGATGATAATAAACAAACTTGTGAGAAACTGAATTTTTTACATATATGTTTCATTCTATGCAAATTTAGTGTAATTAATTTTAATGGGAATATAATGTTTTCTGAAATTAGACTTTGGTTTCCTTTCATTAAGACATCAATAAACCTTTACCATATGATCCAACAATCCCATTCCTGGGCATATATCTGGAGATAACTCTAATTTGAAATGATACATGCACCCCAATGTTCATAGAAGCACTATTTACAATAGCCAAGACATGGAAGTAACCTAAGCATCCACCAACAAATGAATGGATAAAAAAGATATGGTATACACACACACACACACACACACGCACAATGGAATATTACTCAGCTATAAAAAAGAATGAAATAATGTCATTTGCAGCAACATGGGTGGACCTAGAGATTATCATACTAAGTGAAGTCAGTCAGAAAGAGAAAGACATATATCATATGACATCACTTGTATGTGGAATCCAAATCATTTTATGGAAATGAGCACTATCCCCCTCTGTGAGAAAGAGAAAGACAGAAAGAGAGAGGGATTAACACTTTTATCATTACAATTATAAGAGTATATATGTCAATTAATATATTTCATCAGTAAAATCATTTATAATATGAAAATAGCTCCTTTGTGTATTAAAGATAGATTTACTCCTGCTAAATTAAATGTAAAAACTATACTAGTAAATATACTAACAAATGTATTAAATCAATAATAAATTTTAAAAACAGCTCTGGTGTATCCAATTCTCATAACTCATCTACAGCTAACATAATTCTTTTAAATACTTTTATAATAGCAAACCAATGATACATATGCTTACATGCAAATTTAACTGGTTTTTATCATTCATTTCTTTTTATGGGATCCAAAACACAATTTCTCTCAGTAATTTCACTGGTTGATTAAATACATAAAATGCTTATTAAATTTTAACACTTGCATTCCTAGTTGATTAATGCATTTTGGACACCTATTATACACCAGGAAGTACACAGAGTACTCACAAAGAACCTTGACATTCAAATTTGAAGTTAGTTCTATTCTTCCTTACATTTTCCCACGCAATGAAAAAAATCGATTCTTTGCTTTTCTGCTCCTCTTCTTCCTTGCTGATGGTTGGAAATCATTAAAGCAATCCCTAATGACTGTGTTTAGGATGTCAAGTCTTATTAAACAGAGATGGGATTCTTTCAAAATTTCATTCATAGTGATATCATTACTTTTGATTTTAAAGATTTATGGTTTTACATTCAACCATTACTACAGATATATGTTTTTATCCTTCAACTATCAATACTGGCATTCACATTTTTGGGTGTGCATATCTATAGTGTTGAGGAAAAAATCCATATATTCCTTTTTTATTAGAAGCTTTTTAAAAATAGGAATGAGTACTTAATTTTATCTAAATCTTGATACATCCATGGAGATGATAATATGGAATTTATTGCTTCACATTGTTATTATTAATTTATTATTAATAGATTTTCTACTATTGAATCATACTGCATACACAGTTTAGTTTGCTTAGCTAGTTTTTCACTTAAATTAAAAGAATGCAAAAAATGTGGGTAGGTAAAGATATAGCCTAGAAAGTGTGGCAACTTGTTAAGAAGCGGAACAAGATGGATTTGTAATAGGTAATAGCCTGGCCCAATCTACGGGGAGACTATCTGCTATGCTCTCTGCCGTAACAGATTTTGTTACTTGCTTAGAACATGTTTAAAGCCAAAGAATAGTAAGAAAGTCCCTCAGCTTTAGTAAAATACTATTTACCTTAACCAATAGGCTATGGGGGAAATGACTAGAAAAAACTATCAAAACAAGCCATCAGGCCTGTGTACCGCAAAAAAACAAACAAACAAACAAACAAAAACAATCCATGGAAAAGTCTTCATTACTCTTATAATGAAATATACTGTTGTTTTTATTTTCAATCCAGTTTTTACAGTCTGGAAAATGCAAAAGTTCAAAAATTTTACAATATTTACCTAAAATTTTGAAATGTTCTACAAATATTTGCCCTGTTCACCAGATTTCCCCTGATATCAACATCCCTTCCCTGCAACATCCCTTAGTTTCCTGGATTCTATAAAACTTACATACCATTTATTGAAAACAGTATCTAATCAATGCATAGTCTGCAAGTCCCATATCTTTGAACCCTGCATTTAGAGTCATCATTTCTTTCTAATTTTTTAGTTTTTCCTCATACTATATGAGAAAAAGAAAAGAAAATGACTGACTTTGCAGTGGGTGATACAATTCTCAATTAACGGTGAAACAGTAGTGAACAGTGGTCTGTATCTTACTCATCAAAAAATATAAGGTTATTTCAAATTTTAAAAGTTGCAGATATCTATCTATATATGCAACTTTCAGTAGTATTTCCTTTTTTGACTGCCTTTTGGGATTAAAAAACTAGGTATAAACTCTTGTTAATACTTCAACTATTTAAGTTAGCATTGTAAAGGAATTGGTTAAAGTTTATAAATAAAAGTAAGGCATTCTTAGCAGTCATATTAGTAGTTTTGTTCTTATAAAATAACGTATTTAAAACTAAATCAACAATTGCAACTTTGAAAAAGTTTTCAAACAGGAACACAATTTACATAGCACATTCTAAAGGACAGAGAGACTTTTTATAGGTGAAGTGGAAATAGCTCCTTAGTCAATTAAACAAAACATAGTCTTTCTTCTTTATTACCTACAATAAAGAAGTACGTAAAGACCCCATTCTATGCCATCATTATTCATCTCTTCAGTAGAGTTGAAAAGAATTCATGAAAATTAATGTTCACAAAAGTTAAGTCTTGGTAATTAGAATAAGGAAGGATAGAAGACAAAGACATCAACATAATTGCCTTATCCTCAATCCATGGTTATTCCCAAGGTTTGACTGTGATATTGACTGGTTCTCAGCAGCCTACACTGCACATGGGAATAACATACCTAAGGATCAGGATGTCCCACTTTTTTATGATGGTTTTGTCCCAGTGCCTGGCAGAGTGTCTAAAACTGGCAAATATTCAATAAATATTAATGAATGAATAGATCATGCTCTTTAGAAAAATATTAAAAACAAGAGTCTGTTACGTTACTCATTTGAGAGTTTTGTGTGCTCTGGATTTTTTTTTACTTGACTTTATGTGGATAGATACCTTGATTTCTCAACTGAAATGATGGCTTTCTAAAACTAACCACAATGTTTTCCACAAATGTCTTTTTCACAGCAAAAAAAGCACATTGTATCTGTTGAAGAATGATTAGGGGATAACCAAATAATATTTCTTACAAGAAAGAAGTAATTTTGTAAATTCTTAATGCTATTACAAATAATATCAGATAAATAAATTATTAAAAATCATAATATTTATTTCCAATTTATTATATAATTCATATAATGGGTACTGTAGAAAATATCCATGTTATGTAATAAATTAGATGAATTGTTTTTACATTTAATATATTCTAATTTCCAATTAACTTTTCATTACACATTTAATTACATCACAGATCATTTTAATTACTTAGGAGTAGTAATGGATTACCTAGTTTTCATGGTACTTCCCATATCCCATAGAATCACCAAATAAAGTGTTATTCTCCTTTCCTTTCCTGTTAGAAATTTTCTCTAGTTACATACACTGAAAGCTCTCTTAAACTAAATCAATAATCTTTTTCAAATGTTGCAGAAAACATTTCTTGTCTTGACAATAGAAAATGCTCAAGACGCTGAGGGTCATTAATGAATTAAATATGAAGATTAATCTTTCTCTGTGCTAATATTAAGCTTGTCAATATTTTCAAGAGTGCATTAGTATTTAATTTAAGGTAAGTTCTAGAGCCAAAAGAAACCATGGAATTTAGAGTTTGACATGGCATTTTACTAAGAGAAGTCCTTGTCTGCATGGCAAACAGATGAAGCTGTTACTCTCTTGAGATTAATTTGCATATTATCTAATATTTTCATGCTAAGAAAGCACAGGCATCATTTCAATTTAGATGCATTTAGCAATTTCTACACACAAACCCCATGAAACAGGCCAAACCCATTTTTCCCTTAAAATGAAACTTTAGATATAGATTTGGCTTGCACCCTTGCTATCTGTAAATAATAAAACAGCTACCTGATTAAACACTACCAAGCTATTGAAAAAAAATTTTTTTCCTTAAATGTTTATTTGAAATAATATAATTTAATATTTTAATATATATATAAACATATATTGATTTGATGGTAACAAGAGGAAAGAATCAAGATGAAAATCCTATAGGTCTTTAAAAACTATGGATATTTAATAAGCAATGCTATTTGGGCATAGTTTTGGAAGTTTTAGCCACAGCAATCAGAGAAGAAAAAGAAATAAAAGGAATCCAAATAGGAAAGAAGTAAAGCTGTCACTGTTTGCAGATGACATGATACTATACAGAGAGAATCCTACAGATGCTACCAGAAAACTACTAGAGCTAATCAATGAATTTTGTAAAGTAGTAGGACACAAAATTAATGCACAGAAATCTCTGGCATTCCTATATACTAATGATGGAAAATCTGAAAGAGAAATTAAGAAAACACTCCCATTTACCATTGCAACAAAAAGAATAAAATACCTAGGAATAAACCTACCTAAGGAGACAAAAGACCTGTATGCAGAAAACTATAAGACACTGATGAAAGAAATTAAAGATGATACAAATAGATGGAGAGATATACCATGTTCTTGGATTGGAAGAATCAACATTGTGAAAATGACAATACTACCCAAAGCAATCTACAGATTCAATGCAACACCTATCAAACTACCAATGGCATTTTTCCCAGAACTAAAACAAAAAATTTCACAATTTGTATGGAAACACAAAAGACCCTGAATAGCCAAAGCAATCTTGAGAAAGAAAAATGGAGCTGGAGGAATCAGGCTCCCTAACTTCAGACTATACTACAAAGCTACAGTAATCAAGACAGTATGGTACTGGCACAAGAACAGAAATACAGATCAAGAGAACACGGTAGAAAGTGCAGAGATGAATCCACGCACATATGGTCACCTTATCTTTGATAAAGGAGGCAAGAATATACAGTGGAGAAAAGACAGCCTCTTCAATAAGTGGTGCTGGGAAAACTGGACAGCTACATATAAAAGAATGAAATTAGAACACTCCCTAACACCATACACAAAAATAAACTCAAAAGGGATTAAAGACCTAAAAGTAAGGCCAGACACTATCAAACTCTTAGAGGAAAACACAGGCAGAACACTCTATGACATAAATCACAGCAAGATCCTTTTTGACCCATCTCCTAGAGAAATGGAAATAAAAACAAAAATTAACAAATGGGACCTAATGAAACTTAAAATCTTTTGCACAGCAAAGGAGACCATAAACAAGACGAAAAGGCAACCCTCAGAATGGGAGAAAATATTTGCAAATGAAGCAACTGACAAAGGATTAATCTCCAAAATTTACAAGCAGCTCATGCAGCTCAGTATCAAAAAAACAAAAAAAACAATCCAAAAATGGGCAGAAGACCTACATAGACATTTCTCCAAAGACAATACACAGATTGCCAAAAAACACATGAAAGCATGGTCAACATCATTAATCATTAGAGAAATGCAAATCAAAACTACAGTGAGGTATCATCTCACACCAGTGAGAATGGCCATCATCAAAAAATCTACAAAGAATATATGCTGGAGAGGGTGTGGAGAAAAGGGAACCCTCTTGCACTGTTGGTGGCAACGTAAATTGATACAGCCACTATGGAGAACACTATGGAGTTTCCTCAAAAAACTAAAAATAGAACTACCCTATGACCCAGCTATTCCACTACTGGGCATATACCCTGAGAAAACCATAATTCAAAAAGAGTCATGTACCACAATGTTCACTGCAGCTCTATTTACAATAGCCAGGACATGGAAGCAACCTAAGTGTCCATCAACAGATGAATGGATAAAGAAGATGTGGCACATATATACAATGGAATATTACTCAGCCATAAAAAGAAACGGAATTGATTTATCTGTAGTGAGGTGGATGAACCTAGAGTCGTCATACAGAGCAAAGTAAGTCAGAAAGAGAAAAACAAATACTGTAAGCTAACACATATATATGGAATCTAAAAATAATGGTCATGAAGAACCTAGGGGCAAGACGGGAATAAAGACGCAGACCTACTAGAGGATGGACTTGCGGTCACAGGGAGGGGGAAGGGTAAGCTGGCACAAAGTGAGACAGTGGCATGGACATATATGCACTACCAAATGTAAAACAGATAGCTAGTGGGAAGCAGCCGCATAGCACAGGGAGATCAGCTTGGTGCTTTGTGACCACCTAGAGGGGTGGGATATGGAGGGTGGGAGGGAAGGAGATGCAAGAAGGAAGAGATATGGGGATATCTGTATACGTATAACTGATTCACTTTGTTATAAAGCAGTAACTAACACACCACTGTAAAGCAATTATACTGCAATAAAGATGTTACAATAAATAAATGAATAATAAAATAAAAGTAATTTCTTGCCTGTAGATAATAAGCATTATATAAATGTTTGTTATTGTTCTCTGTATTATTATGTTTCAGGTTATGTTTTAGACGCTGAAGATATTTTAGTAAGAAGGCTGACAAAGACTTTGATGAAAAGAAGCCTACCTTCACATGGGAGGGCGAGCAAACAAACAAGTTAACTAACTAATAAATAAAACAATAACATCAGCTACTGACATGTACTGTGCAGATAATATAAAGTTGATATAATAGACTAGGACCAATTGAAGAGGGGTGATTATCAAGCAGATTCTGGTACAGTAGCTGTGGAAGGTCTCTGAGATAATGATATTTGAATTGGGATGTAAAAAGTGCTAGCCTCATGAGGATGAGAGGAAATGTATTTTAGGTAGAGGATATAGAAAGTAAAACAAAGTCTCTGATATGAGAATGAGTTTGCTGTTTAAAGTAAATGGAAAAATGTCAGTGTGGCTAAAAAGCCTGTGGGAGTGATATAAGGGAAAGGATATATAAAACATGGGGAGAATGTGTTATTGTTCATAATAACACAGCAACTTGCCCTCCTAGTCTACACAACTATAAATTGGACAAACTCCATAGAGTAAGTGCTTCCTTTTGTTGGAAATCAGGTGATATAAGGCTGTGCCCCATGTTCACCAAGGATGTCTGACTGGGAGCCCTTTCTTCACTGCAGTGCAGGGTGATGGAACCCAATCAAAGTGGCCATCTTACTAAGTTGAGAAGGCAAATATCATAGCTCAGGGCTGCTGAAGTGGCTGAAAAGTATAAAGGTCAGTAGGAAATAGGTGTGCAGGAGGGTTAGGGAAGGTGGAGGGATAAACTACGAATCTGCAAGTGGCATTCAATAACAGATTTTTGGCAGAGGGTTTAGCTTCAGATACACTGGATAAGATACCATAAGGCCTAGTAGAAAGCAGATGCTCTGAGGCTGAGGGCAGAACACAGATACCAGAGGTCATGTATTTTTGTGAAACTTTGGAGTTCCTGCCTAGTAGGTGAGGGATCTTGCTGAGCCTCTCAGGCATTCAGATAAGATAATGAAAGAAAGACCAGGACACTGCAAAAAGGGCTATAAGGACTATGCCTTAGAGCAAGCTCTGGAAAACATTTTCTACAAAGGAACAAATAGTAAATATTCTTGTCAGATATCCCTTCTTTTTTTTTTTTTTTTTTTGCAAATCTTTATCAATATAAAAAATTCTTAGCTATGGACAAAAACAGGACATTGGATTTTGTTGCACTGTTCTAGTTTGCCAACCTCTATAAGCAGTATAAGATCTATGCTATAAGGCTAAGAGTAAAACTAAAATAAGTCCATCCTAATAAAGAATAAATTCAAGTGTGATAATCAAAAAATATTCCAAAATAATTTAACTGCTTATCAGAAAGGAAAACCAACCTTCTTTAAAGCAAGATGTTTTATAACTGACTATAGTGTATTATCAACAAGGTGGAATATAAACCCCAAAACATGTATATAAGCAGGAAAATGTGACCTGTAATGAAAAAAATGAAGGAACCAATAGAAACAGATGCCAAAATTACCCAGATGTTAGAATTAGCAGACAGGAATTTAAAACGTCTATTATAAATATGTTCACAGATTTAGAAAAAAGCATGGTCATATTGAGGGAACATATGGGGACTCTCAGTAGAGAAATGAAAACTATTTAAAAAGGAACCAAACTGAAATTTAAGAACTAAATTATAAAATACAGGAAATGACAAATTCACTAGATGAGCTTAACATCAGATTGGAGACACCAGAGGAAAGGGTCAGTGGCCTGGAAAACAAATCAATAAAAATAATCTAATGTGAATAACAGAGAAAATAGACTGAAAAATAAATAAACAGAGCCACAGTGACAGGGAGCACATTACCAGGCAGTGTAAAATGTAATTGGAGTCTCAGAAGCAGAATACACAAAAGGGCAGAAAAAATATCTGAGGAACTTGTGGTTAAAAAAATTCTCAAATTTGGTGAAAAACATTTCAACTTAGAGACACATGAACTTTAATGAACCTCAAGCAGAATGAATACAAAGAAAAGCATGCCTAGGAATATCATCATCAAGCTACTGAAAAGCAAAGATAAAGACAAACTCCTAAAATATCAATCAGAGAAGGACATGCTATGAAGACAGAAACTAACGTGCACATTGGAGGCCAAAATACAAGAGAATGGCATAGTTGAAAAGACAAAGAAAGAAAAAACAAGATATGTCAATCAACAATTCTAGTTCTAGAGATGATATCCTCAAAAATGAGGCAAAATAATTTAAAAAATTGAAATAAATGAAAGTTAAAAGATTTCAATGTAAAAAAATCTGTACTACAAGAAATGCTAAAGGTCATACTTCAGAGTGAAAGCAGACAGAAAATAGGATCTACATGAAGGAATGAAGACCAGTGGACATGGAAAATGTGTGCTTAAATATAAACATATCGCTGTATTTTTCTCTTTTTGATTTCTTTGAAAAACAACACAATCTTACTATGCCAGTTAAGTTAGAGTAAGTCCGCGAGAGCAGTGGTTCCCAACCTTTTTGGCACCAGGGACCAGTTTCGTGCAAGACAATTCTTCCATGGACCAGGAGGGGAGAATGGTTTCATGATGATTCAAGCTAATTACATTTATTACGCACTTTATTCCTATTACTATTACATTGTAATATATAATGAAATAATTATACAACTCACCATAATGCAGAATCAGTGGGAGCCCTAAGCTTGTTTTCCTGCAACTAGATGGTCCCATCTGGGGTCTGATGGGAGACAGTGACACCTGAAGTGTGTTGCTTATTTCCAGTCTACTCCATGAGATGCAGCTTGTCACTTGCCACTCATGGATAGGGTTTTGGTATGAGTCTGCAAGCAATTGATTTATTATGGTCTCTCTGCAGTCAAACCTCTCTGCTAATGATAATCTGTATTTGCAGCTGCTCCCCAGCACTAGCATCACCATCTCAGCTCCACCTCAGATCATCAGGCATTCGATTCTCATAAGGAGCCCACAGCCTAAGTCCCTCGCATGCGCAGTTCACAGTAGGGTTCACGCTCCTATGAGAATCTGACACTGATCTGACAGGAGGCAGAGCTCAGGCGGTAATGGGAGGGATGGGGCGGCTGTAAATACAGATGAAGCTTTGCTCGCTCGCCTGCTGCTCACCTCCTGCTGTGTGGCCCAGTTCCTAACAGGACACGGACCGGTACCGTCAATGGCCCGGGGGTTGGGGACCCCTGGGCTAGAGCCTTTTTTTGCTACTGATTAAAATCTCTGCACAAAATAAAAGAGTAATTAGCATAGGTTTCTGAAAAATAAGCAATAAGCTAGCGAATTGTGAAAGGACGCTAAAGCTTGAAGAGACAGTAAGTACAGAGGTGAGTTATCCATTTAACTTTAGTTTTTTTAATATTAACTTTTAACTTTGAGCTGAGGGTAGGCACCCTGACAGAGCTTCCATGAAATAATAATCAGATAAAACTCCAGCAGAAACTTCATTTTTCTGAGGTTTACAGGAACCTCCTCTGTACACAAAGAGGTAATCGAGGAGTGTCTCTTTTGTTTATTTGATTTTTACTTTTTTTCCTCTTAGCTTTCACCCAAAGCAACCCTCTTCCCAAAGTTTTCCAAAAGATAATCTAACCTTCTACTTTAAAGAAGTAGAATACAGAAAAGTAAATTAACTTCAAAGGAAGCAGAAAGAAGGAAATAATAAAGATGAGAACATATCAATGAAATTGAAGACATAAAACCAATATAGAAAATCTATAAAGTGAAAAGCTAGTTTTCTAAGTAGGTAGTTGAGAAAGTAAGGTAGAGGACACACGTTACCAATATAAGGAATGAAGAGAACCTAGATATTTTGAAAATATAATAAGGAAATATGACAAAAAATGTATGCCTAGTTTTCTTAATAATAAAGAAATGACAAATAAATCTCATAATAAAGTTTTTACTATAGATGTGTGATAAATTTAGCAAAAATATGACATTTGGATACCCCCAGCAATATGCACTTAAAGGTCAAAAACAGCAGGGAAAAAAATAAACCCAAACTTCATCAAAGATTTTTTTCAACTTCTGGAGTAGCTCTGTCCCATAGAACTTTCTGCCATGGTATAAATGTTATATAATAAGCACTCTCCAATATAGTAGTGGTAGTCTCTTGGGACTGCTGCATTTAAGAACTGGAATTTTAAATTGCATATTATTTAATTGACTTAAATTATGTTTATTTTATTTTCTGATGTGTCAAGATTATGGAAGTGAAAATGTTTCCGTATTTTATCCCATATTTCCTTTCCTCGAAAAAAGGTTCATACACATTTTACTCAATCACCATAATTCATATAATGATTTACAATGCCTCTGTTCATCTAGGCCACATGAAACAATAAAAAGAATAAATTATACATGCACACATGGACAACCACACATACTACACGTGTAACTATATGACTGATGTTGGTGAAACTTTGATTCTCTATGTTTCATTGAATTTATTCAAAATGCTGGATTTGCTTTAGACAAAATTTAAGTGAAATATTTCCTAAACTTTGCCTTAGCACAACACTTCACTGATTTCAAGGTGTGTCCATGTTCTTACTGATCTTGATAAAGAAAATTAAAATTTTATAAACAAAATGGCATTTCAGAAAAATTGGTTTGTAAACTCCATACATCTGCTGACAAAATCCGCTGTTTTAATCCTTCTAGTGGAAGCTTTATTAGGTAAGCTAAAGTCAAATCAGAATTGTTTTTGCCTGTTTGTTTAAGAAGTAAATAAATCAACAATGCCATACTGCTACTACTTTAATTTAGTTTTTCAGATTTTATTAAAATCTTCTGTCAAATTGAACACAGCATACATGCAAAATCTATAAAATGTCTTTCCTTGCTTATTGCATAAAGCAAATTAATAAATAAATGCCTCAAAACATATGTTACATTGAGCAATCCCCAAATGCTTCCACCAATATATCCTATTTTGTATTAGATTTCAAAAAGGTCATAAGTCTACGGGAAGCTGAGAAAGCCCCACCGATTTTCATGTCTTGGCTTGGCATTAACAATTGCACTGTCAAGTGTGGCCTTCAGAGAAATTCTGACCTACTGGAAAACAGGCAGTTCAGCTGGTGACTCTGTGGAGGAATTCACTTGATGTGCATGTTTGAAGCAGAAAAAAAATCCTTTCTCTGCCTAATTCTCAGAAAGATTTTTATATGCCAAATTTTCACTTTCATTTAGAAGAAAAAAAATGAAGTGAATATATTCATTCAGCAATTACAGTCATTATGCAACCTCATAAATTTAAAATCTTTAGAGCTTGTCTCTTGGTGTAGTCTATTCTATTGTTCATTAATTTGAGGGTGATAAAAAAGGAAGCATTGGAATAGGAAAGGAAGACAAGTTGAAGTTCAAGTTTGCATTCTGAGTACTCTATTCATAATAAAAGTGAGACCATCACCATTTTGAAAACCTTGGTTTTGGAAAAAAAAAAACACTCTCTAAAATAGATAAGTGGTGAGTGTTATTAGGAAAATCTTCTCTGTACAAAGTTGATATTTTGATAAACATTTTTTCTTTGCTTAACTCTAGTTTGTTTTTTTGTTCAAAAATCAATTTTCCTTTTTTTTTCTAAATAGGGTTTTATCTTCGTTTCATACTAAAAATTCATAACCATATCATTTTATATTAACAATTATCAAAGTTTTCTACTTTTTCTGTATTTCTCAGACAGGAAGAAGGGGGGCAGAGCCTCCTTTAAATAAATGACAACCTTTAAAATAATGACATAGCCACTAAGGATTCAACAAAAACTAGCTAGAACTTACTAGGCCCGAGATGGTGGAAGATTTGACTTCCAGAAGACCTTGAGCCTCATTATACGCTCATTGTAATGCATTAGCATGCAAAATGACACACCCACAGGCACCATGACAGTTCCAAGACTGACCATAAAGGTCAAAAAGTGGGCCATGGTCCAATTCCTGGAAATCCCCACTCCTTCCCCAAAATAGTTGGAATAAACCTCTCACTTGTTAACTTATGAAATTACTCAGTCCATAAAAACTAACAACCCCATACCCTGGGGCCCTATCACCTTCTGAGACAGCCCACACTCTGTTTATGGAGTATGTTCCTGAATAAATCTGCTTTCACTCTACTTTGGCTCCCTTTTAAATTCTTTCCTGCTCAAAGCTAAGGACCCTCACATGGCGTCCCATCCCAGGGACTTGCCAGAAACCTGGGATGTGACCATTCTCTCATCCCTCTACAACATCTTTATTATATTTATAAAACATAAAATTTTATACCAGTGGTGAAAAGGCAAAAAATACCTCTTTCTAGTAGAGGTAATACTGGAAGTCTTCCTCCAATGGAAAACGTAAGTAAGTGGTGCTGCAGGAGGATGTGAGAGAATGGCAGCTAACTTGTAGGTTTCCCACATCTGTAGATAAACTTATCTCTGGGACACTTCCAGAGATGAAAGGATATGACATGTAAAGGAAGGGGCTGGGCCCTGGCTCTGCAGTTGGACAGACCTGGGCCTAACTACCCAGATGTGTGGGTGAGGTTTTGAACCTCCTACAACATCTTTATTAAATTTATAAAACATAAAATTTTAATATATTGATAGGAGTAGATGCAAGAGAGTAAAAGTAAGATGCTAAGAGGAAAATAAAAAATAACGGTTGACAACTTTTTAAAGAAATTATTCTGTAAAGCTGAGCAAATAAATGAAGCTAGAATTGGAATTATGGGAACATGATATTGTAATTTTTTAATGTTTGGACTTTACACTGCATTTAATATTGATGAGAATAATGCAGTAGTAAGGGGAAAAATTACACTAAAGGAGAGATGAGGAGGAACGATGTCTTGGAGAAGGAGAGCAGGGATGAGAAGCAAAAGTGGAGGATCTGGTCCTAGATAGCAGCATCAAAAGCTCATTCATTTTAACAAAAGAGAAGGTAAAATGTGTGGGTTCATAGGCAGGTTGGCCATTGTAGTTATGTTGTGTGGGGGTTGGGGGAGATGTCAAAAATCTAAACAAATGTGATGTAGGGATGATTAGCATTACAGGGTAGATTCCCAGGCATTTCGTAGGATCACCTACAGTTTCCTTCCCATTATTCAACAAAAATCTCTTGTCAGGGACAGCAATTATTTCTGTATTGGCCAAATGAATGCCATTTTTCATGTTCATCCCTTCATGTCACTCTAAATAAAATCAAAGCCATTACATGGCCTTCTGCACGCATCATTTTGCCTCATTTTACTCCATCCACCACACTCTTTTCTCTAGTGTTCACATGGCCTGCTTCCTCTTGTTGGTCAGTTCCCTCCTCAAGGACCCTTTTTTCAGAACTCTCTGCCTGGTAGGAAATAGCACCCTCCCTCCAAAGGTCATTCTTTATCCCATTACCTTTGTTTTTTCTCTAAGCATTTATCACCTTCTGGTATATTATCTAACTATACTTCACTTATATAGTTTTTTTCTTCCAGTCTTCTACCCTAAAATATAAGATGAAGGAAAGGATTTTTATCTTTCATTCATTATTGTATCTTCCAAAGCTTAAACTTTACAAATAGTAGAGTCTCAGTATGCCAGCTGAATGAATACATTTTCTCTTAGCATCCTCAGCATTTCTCCATTACAATACATGATCAATTATTTTGCAAACAAAATGGTTATCTTTATGTGTCTGTTTTTATTTTTTTATCTATAGTATATAGCTATATACTACATTAATAGAGATTTAATACACTTTATAAAAATATGCATTGTATAAAATGTGCTTAGTAGAAGCTTAAATACATTAATTGATGGATTGTTGATGATATACTACTTTCTCACTAACTGTGAAATGATTTTTTTTTTCAGATCCACTTTTGGCAAAGGCTTTATGACTCACTTGAATAAATAATGAGTCATTGATTTTTATTTATTTGTTCTTGGAATTTTTTGAAATTTTATTTGTATATCAATTCATGTATGTATGTATGTATGTATGTGTTTATGTTCGTATTTGGAAATGTCAGTATATTCAGAGTTGCTGATAACTGATGGTAAATTTTTATCATTGCATGTAGTATTAGGTAGTATTTATTCTCCATGGGAAAAACAAATATAATACCACATGTCAGCTAAAATATCTAGTGACAGAATTCAATAGATGTCTGCTATGTTCCATGCACTGAGAGAGGAAAAGGGTTGAGAAAATGAACCCATCAATCGATGCTTACTGAATAAAAGGGCAAAACTACTATAGGCCTTAGTTGAAAAAAAATTCATAGGTTATTTCCTCATCCCAAGTGATGTTGGCATACTTAAATATTATACTACAGCTTTCTTTGATTTAATAAAGTTCACTGAGTTTCTATTTGTTGCTTTTTATGGCTTTAATAACTTGTTGTGTTTTTTTAGTGGAGTATAGCTGCTTTACAATGTTGTGTTAGTTTCTGCTGTACAACAAAGTGAATCAGCTATATGTTTACATGTATCCCCTCCCTCTGTTTTTGTTATTTTAATATTGTCTATACTCTTCAACTTGAAAGGCGGTTTATTTTTATTTTTAATGGTGTCTATGGTTGAAATATATCACATCTTTTCTGTGATATAAGGTTAGAATTTGTCTATTCTTAAACTTTAAGCTGAGGAATACCTTCCCTTTTGCAAGTTTGTAAAACATACGTGACTTGTTCTTGTCAAGACCTGTGAAAAGTATGAGACTTTATTTACACGCTAACAAGTTAGGCTGCAACCGTTTTTGACTCAAGAAACTACTGAGTCAGAAATGAGGACAGAATATTACTCCCAGCAAATGCATGAGCCAGAGTAGCAGCAATTTTTGTGTCAGCTACCTAAGCCCTGAATCCCACAAGAAAACTACAAGAGGGCTAGACGAAATCTGCCCATGCAGTAGGCTGTGTTGTAGGAGAGGAACCTCCTATGAGGCCACCAAGCACTAAATTATAGCGCTGGTCTTTTCTTTCCCTGCTGGTTGATATGTTTATTTGTAATTCACCCTGACAATTTTTTTTTTTGGCCGCTCGGTTTGTGGGTTTTTAGTTCCCAGACCAGGGATTGAACCTGGGCCCCTGGCAGTGAGAGCACGGAGTCCAAACCACTGGACCACCAGGGAATTCCCTCCCATGACAATTTAAGAATCTTTGAAAATGAGAAATTATCTCTTCAGAGTTTGCCAGTGGGGGTCAAACTTGATGTTGGATTTAATGTGCTTGTGATATCTATTGCAGCAGATTGAACTAAGTGATTATTGTCAACATAAATGAGGTAAAAATGGATAACACCTCTTAAGCATATCTTTTGTACCAGGCACATTGTTAATTGTTGTTTTATGTATTATCTCTTTTATTTCTAATGGTGCCTTTTTAGGCAGATAATACATCATTTTTGAGAAAAGAAAAAAGTACGTAGCATAGAGAGGCTAAGAAACCAAAGTGTAGAGGAGTTCAAGTGTATATATATTGTCAAACATCAGAAAGAAGTAAAAACACAGCCTCTAGAAGGCACTACCTTAACCTCCTTTTTCTTTCCACACAAGAGCAACAGTTCCATAGTGGTGACTTCCAGATGTGTGGGAAAAAACTCAACTTGGCAACCTGACACACTCTTCCATAGCAATGATAGAAATAGCTAATATTGATAAAGAAATTTTTTCCTGCATCACTGGATATCTCAATGCCATATGGTAATTTTGTGACAGAATCTGGCAAAAACTATACCTTCCAATGAATCTGTACTTCATTAAAGTGCACTTGATGTCAATTATTTGGTGAAAATACATTCTAACAGATTGAGCTATGGGTGTGGCTCATTTTAATAAAACTCACTTTAAATAAAGCCAAAGTCTTAAGGCATAAATTAGAAGGTAATAAAATACTTCATAAAAAAGATTCTTCATAGTATAAACCAATTTATTAAAGGGTTATTCTAAGTGGATAACTCTCCCCTTAGCTTTAGAGTAAACTTAATCTTACTTAATAGACACACATACATACAGCAGATTTTATAAAATGTGTGCATAATTCAATGGTTGAATTTATTTTTCTAAATAGAGTCACAAAATAGTTCATTAGCCTTAGAATAACCTTTATTCAAACCTCTAATTTTATACATGAACAAAATTACAGCCAGTTAAGTGATCTCCAAAAGTCACTTCAATATTTTTATTGATAATTTTTGTCTGATTAATGTATCAATTATTGAGGCAGTTAATATTACACAACTAGGGAAATATATTTTTCTCGGAACTATTAATTAATTGGGAACTATTCCCTAGTTCCCAATTTTATATATTCTTAAATTTGGCTGCATAGAACAATAGAATTATTATAAATTGCTATAAACTGATTCTAAACTTTGATCATTATGCAGTTACTCTCTTCTCTAGTAAAGCTTTTTTTCCCCTGAATGTGTAATTTGTCTGATATTTGTATTGTTCTGCCTTTTTTTTGTTGTTAATATTTCCTACTTGCAGCCTTTTGGACCACTCTATTTCATTGTGTATCTGGTAAAAGCATATTATAATAATATTATAATAATATTGCCATTTCTAGTCTGTCAATCTCTATCTTGTAAAAGGATAGTTTAGTCCAACTGAAAAAAATACTGATTTTCTGATTTTTAAAAATTCAATTTTCTTATTTGTTTTCATATAAGTTTTTATACTCCTTTAATGACATTTTTCAGATTGAATTTTTAAATTACTTTTTATTAATTTGGTAATCATACCTATTCTTTTAGAGATACAATAAAAATGTTGACTTCATAAAATGTGAAATTTGATTATTTTTATAATTTCAAATTAAAATCTAGCATTTCTACCTGATTTTTCTATAAATATGTTGGTTCTTTTGTGATAGCCTTGTTTTCTTGGACCTTACATTGAAAACTGCCTTGTCAGCAGTCTTTTTATGTTTTTAAACCAATAAATCTCCTTGTGTAATAATTTGAATCTATTTTAATATCTGCAATCTATTTAGGTTTGATTACATTGAAGTTTATTTTCTTGCTTTTATTGATAGTACCTCTTTCTATTGTACCTCTTGCTCTCCCAGCATTCCCTAAACAGAGCCATAACTGAAAAGATAAGTTTTCTATCAGTCTTGTTCTGGCATATGTATTATAAATCACTGAAAGTCACTGCTATTTAGAGATCTTGTTTTCTGCTGATGTCTTCAGTTTGGCTTCCCAGCTATCCCATTATCACATGCTTATGACTTTATTTTTTTAAACCCATTTTTAAATTATTTTTTTCTTACTTGTGGTCCATTAAATCTGAAACTCTAGGTAGATACACACAAGAAGACTGTTGACCTCATCACATATTTACCTCTCCATATTTTTTTCTTTCAAACTATTTTAGTTATTTATTACTCTAATGTTGATAACAAGTCATCTAGCATATTTAAAGAGTAACTCAGAGTCCTGCACGCCAGCTTAGATGATTGTTCTATTTAATTATTTAACCAGCTCATAATATGGCTTGTCAAATGGGGAAGAGCATTTTGTGAAATCACTTATTCTAATTCTTTGGAAGAAAACAGAAATCTCCAACCACTTTGCCTTATTCTTACACTGATAATACTGGTGAATAGGAAAGTATCATTATACTTCGAACACCTCTATCTCCATCTATTTGGAAATGCAGCATGCTCTGACTTGTGATACTATTTGCATTGTTTTACTAAGCCATAATTAAATTTGCTTACAATTTTGCTTAATATTTCACTTTTAAAGGAATTGCCTCTCTATCTGATAAATATACTGACAGAAGTGATGAGACTGCTACATCTTCTCATAGCCCCCAGAATCATGTATCAAATATTTTGGATATCTAACAAATACTTGTAGTTAATTCACAGACTTTAATTTTATGATTTATACTTAAAGACTATATCATCTGTCATTCTCTAAAATCAAATAAACTCAACCTATTCAATCTTCTCCACAGTATTCCTGTATTAGCATTTCTACTACTCTTTCACTAGTTTTTAATTTCTTCAAATATGTAGAGATTATAAGAGGACAACATACTTCAATAATTGTAGCAGCATGCTAAGTATAACAAAATGACTACTTCCTGGGTCTTGGGCATTGAATTCCTTTCATACACTCCATAATCTTGTTAACATTTTACAACATCAGCATGACTGATTGACAAGACGTTTTTAGTCAGTAGCCTACAATTTGTTTATGATGTTCTTTTGTCAAAAGAGTCATTTCCTATAATGACATTATTTCTTTCTCTCACCATCCACCATACATACACACACACACACACACACACACAAACATTCACAAACATCAAACACAAATGTTTGGCATATAGCATACCAGTCTTATTATGGGCACTTTGCGGTGCCGTATAAGTGGAAACAGATTTATTTAGAAAGAACAGGAAGTAATAAAAGAAGCTATTGCTTTGGAATTGAATCTAACACATAAGGAAATTATAACTATAAATGAGGAATTACTATGTATTCCTAGTTTCTAAGCTGTCTTACACCGATGTGAGTGTGTGTGTGTGTATAAATATATGCAGTGAAAACGGCACTAATAGTCACACGTATATACATATTACATATGAAGTTTTAAGTTGGTTTAATTTAAATTTATTATGGCAAAATTACCAAATGATATTTCTCTTCTTTGATATTCATGAAGGTTTCAGGTAACTGTATGGCACTACCAATTGATTTCATACTCCTTATTATTTCAACCAGAATATTATTGCTTTCCTATTATTTTTCTCTTTTCTCTTCCTATTATTTTTCTCTCTCTCTTAAGTTTTTCAACTATCACTTCTCTTCTGAGATTGCTGCTTGAGATTAATAAGAGGGACAAAGAATGAACTGTTACAATAATAGAACCAGAAACAGAACAAAATAGTTTCATGGAGAGCAAGAGAAAAATAATTTTGGAAAGTAACAGCAGTGTTAAACAATACAAATACATTAAGTATATGAGAATTAAGCACACACCATTTTATTTGGAATTTAGTGACCTTATTTGTAGCCATTTTCTGGGATAATAAGGTAGAAAGTAGAATACCATCAGTTGGAACTAAATGAGAATTGAACTATAGTAGAGTACTATGTCAGGATATTTTGGCTACAGAAAAAAAAAAATACTGCAGGGGGAGTATAACTTGCTAAGCCTTTTTTAAAGAATTGTATTTGTAGACCAAGGGAAAAAAATCCAGAGGGCAGAAAAAAATGAATATTGGAAAGAAATGATTAATGACACTCTGTGGAAGCTTGTGATGGGATTATATTCATAGCGTATGTAGAGGAATTGTGAAGAGAGAGTAAAATGTTACTCTCTGTCATGAAAATGACTGGGTGTCACTGTAGATGTACTTTTTAGATTGAATTCGAGTAATTTAAGGAAAAATAACCTGAAATTTTTCATGTTTTTGTATATGAAAAAGCAATTTTATCTACTAAAAATGAAGGGTAAACATGTCTAAGGTGCTTCCTACTGAAACATCTAGAAAACTGTATAATTAATTCCAACTACTGGATAATGGGTAGTGCTGTTCTGTGCTGTTGAGGAAAAAAGGAAACGAAGTGAGTATTTTACTTTGGCTTTTAATATGGAAGTACATTCTAGATGTCTGATGAAGGAGGGGATCCCCAAGTAAAAAATGGTCTCACTGAGTTTTAGAATGGTGATCAGAGTTTAGTGTTTCTGAGGAGGCCTGAAGTTGTAGGACAATTTTAGGAGTATACAAAGGGTCCCAGAAATCTACAAAAAGGTCCCTTGAGTGCTTGATGAGTACTAAAATGTGCCATGTGAAACTCAACTAGGGTGGACAAAAAATGACCAGGGAACATTATGCTTGACTGGTTACTAACTTTCACACAGAGTTGGGAGACTTTCCATTTTCCATCAGCCTGATTGCAGAGTTGTTGATCACTATGGGAATGCAATCCAGACCAAAGAAGGAAAACACCCTCTGTGGTGGAGCTTAACAATAGAGTAAAGACTTCTGTAGAACTGCCTTTACAGCGTTTACAGACAGACCTCAAAAGCACACTGAATTTCATACACCTTGACTGCCTGCCAGGATAAAGCTTGGCTTTCTTAAAAATGAAGTCAGTAAAATCCAGATATATACCAATATAAAATTCTATATATCCACAATCTTCATAAAATTTACTAGCTACTTAAGGAAGCAGAAAAATGAGATCTATGGCAACAAGAAAAACTGTTCAATAAAACCAAGCCCCACAATGATGATGGGGTTAACAGACAAAGATGTTATAATAGTAATTATGACAAAATTCAGCTATTTAAGGCAAATATGAACATAATGAGGAGAGAAATGAAAGATATAAGAAAACCTAAAGGGACATCTAGATAAAACAATAACATTTTAAAATCTTAAGTAGCTGGGTTAAATTAGAAGCAGATTAGACACACTAGAAAAATTAGAAGTGTCAAGCAGTTCAATGTCTGTGTAAATGGGGTCTCAGAATGATATGAGGAGTAGAAAAACATTTGAAGAAATAATTGCCAGGTATTTTCCAAATTTGTGTGAGAACTATAAACCCAGAGATCCAAGAACTTCAATGAACCTCACTGGACATACACAAAGAAAACCACAAAAAGACACACAATAATCAAATAGATGAACATCTGTGACAAAAAGAAAAGCATAAAAGCATTGAGAGAAAAATATACATTACATACAAAAAAAATAAGAAATTTTGTAGACCAAAAGATAATTGAAAAACATCTTTTAAAGGTGTTCAAAGGGAATAAAGCCAAAACATAATTCTGTATGAAGCTAAAATGTGATTCAAAAATGAGGATGAAAAGGCTTCCCTGGTGGCACAGTGGTTGAGAGTCCGCCTGCCGATGCAGGGGACACGGGTTCGTGTCCCAGTCGGGAAGATCCCACATGCCGCGGAGTGGCTGGGCCTGTGAGCCATGGCCACTGAGCCTGCGCGTATGGAGGCTCTGCTCCGCAACAGGAGAGGCCACAATAGCGAGAGGCCCACGTACCGCAAAAAAAAAAAAAAAAAAAAAAAAAATGAGGATGAAATAAAGATTTTTTCAAAGAAAAACTGAGGGAATTCATTACCATTAAAACTATGTTACAAAAAGTGTAAAAGATAGGTCTTAAAGCAAAGAAAAATGATACCAGGCAGAAATGTGGATCTTCACAAAAGAATGGAGAATAAAAGAAATGATAAATATGTAGACATTATTCCATTTTAAAATAATTTCAAAAGATAACTGGTTGTTTAATGCAAAATTAATGAGTATGTGCCATGTACCTATCTATTATAGGTAGAGGTAAAATATATGACAACAATACCATAAAAGACAGGAAATGGGCAAATACAGTATACCGTAAGCTTCTTCTATCATAAAGAAGAGGTATGTCTTAATCTTCTTACATACATGAAGTGGAATATCATTTGTAAGCAGACTGGGATGAGTTAAAGATGCATATTGCAAAGCACAGCACAACCCTTAAACCTATAAAGAGATATAAATACTAAACTAATAGTTGACGAAGAGTAAACTCCTCTAATATACTTAATAAATTCAAAGGAATCAAAGAGGAAGAATAAACAGAACAAAGAACAGATGGGAGAAAGAGAAATCATATGTATTAGTTTTCTAGAGCTGTCATAACAAAGTATCACAACCTGGATGGCTTAAACAACAGAAATTTATTTTCTCACAATTCTGGAGGCTGGAAGTCTAAGAAGAAGGTGCTGGTACCATTGCTTTCTCTGAGGCCTCTCTCTGTGTCCTGCAGATGACTGCCTTCTTGCTGTGTCCTCACGTGGCCTTTTCTCTATGTACACACCCAATTAAAAACTGCCCAAAAATCTAAACAGACATTTCTCCAAAGAAGATACATAAACTGCCAAAAGCACTTGAAAAGATGCTTAGCATCATTAACTTTCAGTGAAATCAACACCACAGTACCACTTCATACCCAACAGCGTAATTATGACCGAAAAACCAAATAATAATAAATGTTAGCAAGGACATTGAGAAATCAGGTATGTCCTATGCTGCTGGTAGAACATAACGTTGTGCAGCTGCTTTAGAAAAATGTCTGATAATTCTCAAATGGTTATATACAAAGTTATTATATGATCCAGCAATTCCACTCCTACATATATGCCCAAGGTATTATTTTGGATCATAAAGTATATCTAAACAAAATCAATGGATGAGATTATAAAGTATATATAGACAAAATTGAGGATATTTTCTGACTGTAGAAAAATAAATAACAAAAAGATAATCAGAAAGTTTCCAACTGTTAGAAATTAAGCAACATACTTTCAAACAACACATGGGTCAAAGAAAAAGTTACAATAGAAATTAGAAAATATTTTAAACAGAAAGAAAATGAAGACACAGGATATGAACCTTTGTGGAAAATAGCGAAAACAATGCCTAGAGGGGAATTCATAGCCTTAACTAGATATATTAGAAAAGAACAAAGACTGAAAATCTATAATCTAAGCGTCCATCCCAAGATGCTGGGAAATGTATAGAAAAGCATACAAAGTAAAGAGGAAAAAATAATTAAGGGGCTTCCCTGGTGGCACAGTGGTTGAGAGTCCACCTGCCGATGCAGGGGACACGGGTTCATGCCCCGGTCCGGGAAGATCCCACATGCCGCGGAGCGGCTGGGTCCGTGAGCCACGGACGCTGAGCCTGCGCGTCCGGAGCCTGTGCTCCGCAACGGGAGAGGCCACAACAGTGAGAGGCCCGCGTACAGCAAAAAGAAAAAAAAAAAAAAATTAAGATAAGATAACTCAATGAAAGATAAATACACACAGAGGAATACATTAACACAAGAGGTGGTTCTTTGAAAATATGGATGATTCTAATCAAATGCTAGCAAGACCTATCATGGAAAAAAATGAATAATTTACAAGTTACAAATATCAGATTAAAAAGTCATATCACTCTGGACCCTACACATATGAAAGTGAAAATAAAAATATATTATTAACTCTTTACACCATACATTTGACAATTTTTGAGAAGAAAAAATAATCCTTGAAAAGCATATTCCAAGATTGGTACAATAAGTAAAAGGAATATGAATAGTGTTATAACTATTAAGAAAAACATAATCCATTATTTAAATCTTCCTCAGAAAGATTACTTCACCAAAACTTTATTTCAAATATTGAAGAAAGATATTAAGCAAAACTTTTAACAGTAGTCCAGATTGTGGGGTGTGTGTGTGTGTGTGTGTGTGTGTGTGTGTATGCATGTGTGTATGTACAGCAGTCATTTTATGACATCTGCAAACCTTGATACCAAAATCTGCCAGGAAGCTTTAATTTTTTAAAGTAATTCTCCAATTTTTTAAATATTTTTACTTGAATATTTTAATCATAATTATTTCAAAGTCTTTATTAGTTAAGTTAATTATCTAGATCATCTATGGATGGTCTAGAGGGATCATGTAAATATTCTCTTGATTTTTATCTTGATTTCCTTACTCTTGGTATTTCTAGGGTGGTTTTTGTTTTGTTTGTATGTTTGTCTCTTGGTTGTTTTGTTTTGTTCTAGCCATGTTGTATTAAAAAAATAGTAGAAGCTCTAGGTTATACAGTCTCCCTCCAGAGGGGTGCACCTTTTCCTTTTGTAGGTAGATAGAGTGGCAAGCAAATCAATTTAATCCTATCTCGGATGGAGTTTAGTGGAGGCAGGGTTGAAGTTTTAGGAAGGCTCAGTCTACTTCTCACTCCAATCCTTGGGACTTAGATTCCAAAGTTTTCAATTTAGAGTTTACTGGACTCACCAGGACTGTTTCTCTGGAATATTCAGACTCTATCTTACCACTACCAGGGTACTTTGGCAAACACTTCTCTGCTTCTCAGAATGTTCCAGCTAAAACTGTGCCTGCTAGTCCACCCAAATTCAGAATCTGTCTACTGTCTTAAAAGAGAAATTGACACTATGTCTGAAGCCATTCAAGTTTCCAAAGTTGTCTCTTTAGCCCGGGTGTCAGTATAGCCCATGAACCTAATCCAGCCTATTGATTTTTCTATAGCCTATGAGCTAAGAATGGTGTTTACATTTTAAATGGTTGGAAAAATCAAAGAAGAACAATATTTCATGAGATATGAAATTATACAAAATTAAAATTTCAATGTCCATAGTTTTTTAGAACACAGACACACCCGTTCATACATATTATCTAGTTTTACTTTGGCTGCCATGGCAGAATTGAGTATTAGCCACAGAGAAAATATTTACTCTCTGGCCCTTGACAGAAAAAAAAAAAAATTATCATCCCCTACTCTAGTCTATAAAATCTCCAAAAGTTCTGAAAGTTTCTGTGTGCCCTAGCAGTGGCCTTCTGTCCAGGCAAAGCCCAGATTCTCACTGAAAGCCTACAAGAAAAAAATTTGGTTTCAGATTATAAATTTATCACTCGTAGTTCTCTCACTCCAAAATCTCTACCCTCAAGTGCTTTTTCCTTCAACATGCTCTGATTTTTTTAACTATATATATATATATATGTATCTATATACACACACACACATATATATATATTTTTCCTCTTTTATCTACCTTTTCCTATTTTATCTGGTTTTTCTTGACAGGAGCAATCATATATAGAAATCTCCATTCTATTTGCAAATGGAAGACAACCATTAATGTTAAGAGCTGGGTTATTGCTATATTTCATTTTGCTTATTATAAGAGGTATCCAGGGGAAAATAAAGGCAAAAGTTGAAAATATCTGGGTCATTGAAGAGTTTCTGGTTTGAAAGGAGGCAACAAATCTCCCAGTTCAATCCCTTATTTTGCAGGTTAATAAATCATGGCTTAGAGTGAAGTGTGAGAAGTTTGTCAGGATCTACCCTTAGATTTTAGTAGTCAGGAGTTGAGTCCTAAATCTCTGGATCTTGGAAACTTTACTCTGTTGTCCTCTGTGTGACCTTCACTGTACATGCACATATGTGTATATAAGTTTAGTTGAAGTGGTAGGCTGAGTCTGAGTGAGTGTGTGTGTGTGTACATGTACCTTTCGAGACCTATGTATATTTGTGTTATTGACACAATTAGATAATGCTCTGACATTTGAAGTTATTGAAAATTATGTTTGAACTCTTTGTCCTGTGTTGTTCCCAAGAGAGAATATTGCCTTCCTATCTTGCTTGGTAAAAATGAAATTATCGAGGATGTTTTCAGTTCAACTTAAATTTATCCAAAGTGATTTAAATATTATTTTTGAAGTAAAAGAATAAAGCGTCATTTAAAAAATCGGGTTAATGAGAGAAATGCTGACAGATTCCTAGTGCTAGTGTCACTGCAGACTAGTTCTTTATTCAAGGCACCAATTAAGTACAAATTTACATTTAACTTATCAGAAAGAAATATTTGTGAAATTTTTATTCAGCTTTTGTAATTTTAAGCAGAGTTTATTCTCTAATACCAAATAATATATGCTTACACTTGCTTCTATATATTTAGCTATCTAGGTAGATGGCATATCCCATATAGAATACAGTGGAAGCCCTATAATAAATATATTTCTTATTATAGAAACTGTCCAGAAGATTACACCAAGACTGAAGGATACCAAATGTATCTTATATCTAACCTTTTCATTGGCGCTAAGTAATATTTACCAAAATTATTAAGTTGGATCTATTTTAGCATCCAGGACAGACATATCCAGGACAGACTATCATTGATAACATATCTAATAATACATTTAAATTTAGAAATTTATTCAAATTTTCCAAGAAATTCTTTAGAATTAGACATTCTAGCTCTACTTTTTTTTTTTTACTATTAAAATTTATTGCAATAGGGCAGAACTCAGGACGAGGCATAATGAAAAAACATTTATTTTATTAGTGTTCTCCTTCCTACTGATACTAGTAATCTCTAACAAATATCTATTATTTAAATAAAATTTTTCCGGCTTAGCAAAATATATTTTCTTTTTTTTTTTTTACATATAAATGCTATATCCAGTTTATTGATGTACTAGATTCTTAAACCATATAGGGTCTTCAGTTCATGCTGACATTGTAGATTTTTCTTTTCTATAACCTAGACCCTCAGAGACACAGGAGTTGTAAAGTCTCATCTTACCAGCAAATTATAGATATTCAAATGGCTAGAGTGCAGAATTTAATCCTCAGTAGACTCATGCTGAGTTTTAATCCCTAGCAGAGAGAACTGCTCCTGCCTTTCATGTCATTATCAGGAAGGTTGTGTCAATATAATTCCACTTTTATTGAATGCCATCTATAAACTACAAGCTAGTACTGAATCCTCCTTCATCAAAGCCTAATGTGTTCATCTATGTGAGGTATAGGTTTACTAAGATACACCTGTTCAACCTGAGATACAGTTTCCCTAAGCATAAGAGATGACCATGGAACAAGAATTCACAATTCTTTATAAAGTACCTTAGTCAATGCTGTTTTAAAAAAAATAGAAATATTCAACAAGGTTGACACTTTGGTTATTTATCCAAAAAAGGGAGAAATAAAGCAAACAAACAAAAAAATGTAATCTGGATTCTGGTTTAACTCATCACTACTCGCATTGGCAGGGGTCAAAATGGGGGTTTGATTATTAAGAACGAACTTTTTCCCTCCCCTATCCTCCTTATGTCTAATGGGGAAGATTGAAAGGGAAGGCAGAGAACTCTGTGTGCCCCTGGTAAAAACTCCCTGCTTCCCCAATCCCCACTGTCCAATGATCACAGCCTGTGGTCAAGTCTGACATCTTAGAGGGACAACAATTGATGGTTCTCCATTATTTGCCACTTCCACTGTATTGTTTCAATACAGTGTATTCCACTGTTCTGTTTCAATAACAGTATAAATAATTACACTGTTATTGAAACAGAACATCTCACTGATATTTGGATTTTTTTAACAAGCTGTATAACAAAAACTTTTGACTCACCTATTCAAATCTCATGCCCTTGTTTTGAACTCTCAGCATCACTCATCTTTTTATTCTATAGTTTTGCCTTTTCCAGAATGTCATTTAATTGGAAACACACAATATATACCATTTTGCATATTGACTGCTGTCACTTAGCACTATGCATTTTAGGTTCATCTATGTCATTTTGTGGCTTGACAGCTCACTTCTTTTTGTTGATGAAAAATTGTCCATTGTATGGCTATACCACAGTTTGTTTATCTATTCACCTGTTAAAGGACATCTTGGTTCCTTACAGGTTTGGCTACTGTGAATGAGGCAGCTATAAGCATAAGCTACAGGGTTTTGTGTGGACATGAGTTTTAGAACAGTTTAAATACCCAGAAGTGTGACTGCTGGATCATATAGCAAGATTATGTTTAACTTTGTAAGAAACGACCAAACTCTCTTCGAGTGGCCATATATTTTGTACCCCTACCAGCAATGAATAAGAGTTTCTCTTGCTCCACAACCTCACCATCAACTATTATTATCAGTTTTTTTTGGATTTTAACCATTCTAATAGGTATGTACTGGGATCTTATTGTTGCCTTTTTTTTTTTTTTTGGAGTATAGTTGCTTTACAATATTGTGTTAGTCTATACTGTACAGCAAAGTGAATCAGCTATATGTATACATATATCCCCTCTTTTTTGGATTTCCTTCTCATTTAGGTCACCACAGAGCATTGAGTAGAGTTCCCTGTGCTATACAGAAGGTTCTCATCAGTTTTCTATTTTATACATAGTATCAATAGTGTATATATGTCAATCCCAATCTCCCAATTCAGCCCACCCCTCTCCTTTCCCTCTTGGTATCCATTAGTTTGTTCTCTGTGTCTAGAGACATGGATGGACTGAGAGACTGTTATACAGAGTGAAATAAGTCAGAAAGAGAAAACCAAATATTGTATATTAATGCATATATGTGGAATCTGAAAAAATTGGTATAGACGATCTTATTGTTGTCTTAATTTGAAGCTTTCTAATTATAAATGATGTTGAGCCTTATTTGTCATATGCTTATTTGTTATCTGCATATCTTGTTTGGTGAGGTGTCTGTTCAAATATTGCCCATTTTTAAAGAAGTGGGTTGTCTATATTCTTACTTGAGCTTTAAGAGTTCTTTGTTTATTTTGGATAACAGTCCTATATCTGACACGTGTTTGTCAAAGCTTTTTTCCCCCTAGTCTTTGGCTTGTCTTTCCAGTCTCTTAACAGCATCTTTTTCAGAGAAGTTGCTATTTTAGTGAAGCCCAACTTAACAGTTTTTTCCTTCATTGATTATGCTTTCGTCTTTTACCTAAAAACTTACTGAGATACCATTCCACACATTCACTGGCTATAATAATAATATTAGAAAAAAATGAAAAATGACAAGTAAAAATGGTGCCACCACTGTAGAAATAGTTTGCCCATCCCTTGAAAAGTTATACACAGAATTTCATATGACCTAGCAATTTTACTTCTAAGCATAAACTCAAAAGAACTGAAAATAGGTACTGAAACAAATTCTTGTGCATGAATGTTTATAGTAGCATTATTCACAATGTCCATTAACAGACGAATGAATAAACAAAAGTGTCATATTCATACAATGGAATATTATTCAGTTAAAAAAAAGAATGAAGTACTAATACATCCTGCAACATGGATGATTATTGAAAACATGCTAAGTGAAAGAAGCCAAATATTAAAGATGACATACCGTATAATTCCATTTGTACAAAATAACCCAAATAGGTATATCAGTGGAAACCGAAAGCAAATTAGTGGTTGCAGGTGAATGGGGAGTGACAACTTAACCTGTACAGGGTTTCCTTTTGGGGTGAGTAAAATATTTTGGAATTTGATAGAAACGATGGTTGCACAACATTGTGAATGTACTAAGTGCTTCTGAACTGTACACTTTAAAATGGTTAATCTTATGTCATGTGAATTTTGTCTCTAAAAAACGACAAGAAAAAAAAACTCATTGCCAATTCCAAGGTCACCTAGTTATTCTCTTATGTTTTCTTTTAGAAATTTTGTAGTTTTGTCTATTTTTATTAGTGTTTTAAACAATAAGATTTTTAAAAATAATAATAAATGTTCCAAGCTAAATATATATTTTAGAGCAGCGGTCCCCAACCATTTTGGCATCAGGGACCAGTTTTGTGGAAGACAATTTTTCTATGGACGGTGGAGGCGATGGTTTAGGTGGTAACGAGAGCTATGGTTCAGGCGGTAATGCAAATGATGGGGAGCGGCAGATGAAGCGTCACTTGCCCGCCTGCCGCTCACCTCCTGCTGTGCAGCCCAGTTCCTAACAGGCTGCAGATCAGTACCGGTCCACGGCCCAGGGGGTGGGAACCCCTGTTTTAGAGTATATATTTTGGAGTATATATTTTCTTAGTTACCTAATAATGTAGTTTTGCACATTCTTTTTTAAACAACTTAATGCAATTAGAATTTAATAAAATGTATTTTTATATATTAATTTTACTTTTCTACATTCTTCATTTATTCTAATATATCCATGTTTGTTTGTATAATAAATAACTTTTTAAATAAAAGGTAAACTTATTGGGCAATGTATGGAATAAAAACAAGAAACTAGTTATTTTATGATGCCTATTATAAATTAAAATATACAGAAATGGAAGTTTTTTGATTGCCATAATGAAAGGCAAGTTTAACTAGCATGTGTTGATTAAAAATATTTACACCTCTTTATATTTCCCTAATTATTGGGTCTGCATGACAAGCATACAAAATTAAAATTCTAATAAATTACAAAGAAAATTTTATTATCAAACAAATTCAAAATAATATGTTCTCCAGTTTGTCCTCTTTGAAATAGAAAAGAACATTATAAATGTGCAATACATGTTCAGGGAGATCAAACCAGAATTTACATTTTACTTTACATTAAGAACCTGAAAATTAATACTAGGAGGCTGGAGCCACCCTCAGTTGTGGTATTAATAAGTCATTATGAATCAGTTTTAATATTTATTATCCTTTAGTCACATTTTTCATCCTTAATATTGAATATAAATATTTGAATCATCTAAAATGTTATATTTTATTATTTGGATTACACAACTAAGTTCATTAAAGTTAGGAAAGGAAATAACCAAATAAAAGTGACTCAAAGCAAAGAGCATGAAGGCATTAGTAATATCATCAGAGTGACTTTCTTTACTGAATTCTAGCTAGAGCTGGCAGCCCTTCACTAGAATGTGATAGCTAGGCCATTGGGTAACTTTTTCCACTGAATAAGGTAATATTTTCCACTGAATATTTTATATGACAGTGGGATAATTGGGATATTAGTATATTTGGTTCAATGCCTGCCAAATTTTTCAGAAGCCATGGAGATATTAAGTTAGTTAATTAAAATAATATGTTTCGGGTGATATAAGAAAGATACATCGTTGTAAAGAAGGCTGTTTCATCATGTACAGGGGACAAAATATTTGGAGGAGAATAAAGATAATTTTATTAAGAATGCATATGAATGCTACAGGAGCTTCAACAATAGGAATAAGTGCATCCAGCTATATCTGAAATCCTTAGAAATAAAGATCTCAGAATACATTAGATTTTTCAGACGTATTTTCTATACAGAGTTTGAAGCACTTTCTGGCATGTTGGGCTTGATAAGAGTCTCACATAGCTCTTTGGCACATGCTGTTCTTGACACAAATCATATACCATTACCTACGAGAAACCTCAGCTTTGCTTGCTTCCCTTTCCTTGCTAAGGTCTGAATAGTGAATACACAATGTTTTAGAAAGTATGCACTCTGATCTGACAAAAATGGGAAATCGTTTTCCTTTGTTGTTTCCCTTTGTTGTTCCTTGGCATACTTACCTCATATCATAAGCTCATGATAAGGACTTAAAATGTGATCAAATCCATAATGTTCAAATCTTACTTTGAATAGCATTCGTTTCTGTTTCTAACACATGCCACCACATGTGGTACTGAGATTGGCCTGACTTACTTGGATCTAATGTGATGACTTCAATTTGGGCACTCAGGCATTTCTTAGGCTGAAAGACCGACCACCTGACAATCCAATAACGCAGACTAATCTCTCACAAGGCAGCACAAGGCAAAAGGTTCAGAAGTAGCAATGACTAATCCAGACAGTTAAGGTTAGGAGTGATTACTAGCTCCCTATTTGGGTTGATTACCCACCAGCCTAGTTCAGCTTTGCTGAATAAGTAGGACTGAGAAAAAGAAAGATTGTACACCACACGCAGCCATAATGTCAAGTTTAAAGTGGGTCACCTCCCTTGCTGAATAAATTGAATAAATAACACAATCATGACTCTGAATCTCACACTTTGACATGTGTAAGCAATAATGAACTAAGTTTTGCATGCGTCTACTAGAGGAAAGAAGTAGAGATTTTTGCAAGCCAGGCATCTGTAGCAGGTGTGTCGATGGAACCTACTTCCTGTTTCTAATACAGCTGCACATGTTTCTGGGAGGCAGCTTGAATTTGTGCCCCTCAACCTCAGTGATTTCATTTGCTTGGCTCTAGATTCTGGCATGTCTATGCATAAATTGTCAACTTTATTAAAGCTATAAAAGGCCTGAGTGTTAACATCAAGCATGCAGATGCAGTGCTCCCTTAGCCAAGCACACTTCCTGGACCACCACAATAGTGCAGCTGCAACCATTGTGAGCCATTAGCAGTGACATTCTGTAAATCTTAATCTATTAAACAGTGGCACCGTCATGAGTTGATACAAGGTAAAAAGTTGCTATTTCAGTTAGCTAGTGGGTAGATCTCTATAAACATGCTATTTTTTCCCTTAGAGTCTAAGTTATGTACTTGAAGTCAAAATGTTATTTATAAAAATTGATAATTTGTAATTGCTAATTTAGCAATAATTTGGTGAATTTTTTGTTAGCCTGTCTTTTGATATCTCATAGTGTTTTACTTGAAAAGTGGAAAATTATTTTGAAGTCAGAACTTCTATTTCATCTACTTCTAATGATATAGAGATTTGTTATCCTTGAAGGCAAAATTTGTGGGTCCTCTTTGCCTTTTTGGTTCCTGAAAATTGATTCACATTTCTTCAGATCATTCTGTTGAACAGTGCCAAGAAGAACAGAGTCAGTCAAGATACAGTAAATTAATATCACTTAATTATAATTTAAATACCAAAAGATCAGTGTCAGACTTTGATAAGTAAAGAAGAAATAAGCCAAACATGACCATAATACTAATTTATTTCAAGTATTTAAAAAAGCGGTGTTAAGATGACTGAAAAACAATATTATTGGCCTGAGTGAATAAACCTTCATAAATTTAGAAGTCATTAACACAGAGACATTTAATATATTAACTGAATATCAAAAAGATCTATTATTAGGGCATCCTTCCCAAAACTATTTCTTTTTAACCTGGTATGTGTTATTTATGTACTATGCCCAGGGGATACAATGGTAAAGAAAATATATGGTATCTGTCCTCCCTCCTGAAACTTGTATTTAGTCTTATAGTCTACCATGGTTATTAAATGAACTTTGAAATTCATAGAATGCCATTTCTCTAAATATAATTATAGTCATAACTCTCTAAATCAGTAGGGATTTATTTATTTTTAAGTTTTCTATTACTGCTATAGCAAATTACACAGATTTAGTGGCACAAAACAACACACACTAATCTTATAGTTCTGGAGGTCAGAAGTCCTAAAATCAAGGTTTCAACATGCTATTCTCCTACTGGACACTCAAGGGAAGAATCTATTTCCTTGCCTTTTGCAGCTTCTAGAGAAAGCCTACATTCCTTATTCCTTGGCTTGTGATCTCCTTCCTCCATTTTCAAAGTCAGAAGCAGGACAGTATCTTTAAATTTCTCTCTTTCTCACCTCAGCTTCTATTGTCACATCTTTTCTGACTTTGACCCTCCTGCCTTCACTTATAAGTACCTTTTGTGATTACATTGGTTTCACCAGGATAATTCAGAAGAGTCTCCTGATCTTGAAATCCTTAACTTAGTCACAACTGGAAAGTGCCTTTTGCCAGGTAAGGTAACATATTTGCAGGTTCCAGGGATGATGATGTAGACATCTTTGAAGAGCTATTACTTTGCCTATCACAAACTCTTTACATTAGGGTGACCCACTCATTATCATAGTTGATAATCTATTATATATTAACACAACATGTGGATGAAAAGTTGAGTTACCTAAATATTTTTCTTAAATATCTCACAGCCTGAAAATTTTTGGAATAACCTGGATGATGGACTGAAGTTAAAAATTTTTTTTCTTGCAAGTTGACTGCTACGTCTATATTTACATATATTTATCTCAATGGAACTTTATAGCTTTTGTCCTGAAATGGTAAGAAAAATCATTGATGTCTCCCAACCTTATTCTTTAATTTTCACAATTCACTACCATGATGTATGAATGTGCCATGTATCTGCTTTTTTACCTGGCTCCTTTTTCTAGGTAGCTGAGTAAGAATATAAGGAATGTGAATTACATTGATTTCATTAATACTAGAGAAATCAAATTTAAGTTAATTATTTTAATTGTCTCTACCTGTGACGGTTAACTTTCTGTGTCAGCTTGCATGGGTCACAGTGTCCAGATATGTGGTCAGATGCTATTCTACATGTTTCTGTGAGGATGTTTTGGAGATGTTAAGGAGATTTACATTTAAATTGATGGGCTTTTGGTAAAACAGATTGCCCTCCATAATGTGACTAGACGTCTAAAGAAAGCCAATTAGCTGATGCCTTGAGTAGAACAAAAGGCTGATCTCTTGTGAGAAAGGAATTTCTACAGCAGACTGCTGCAGAATTTCTGCTGCAGGAATTTCTGCAGCAGACTGCATTTGGACTTGAATGTTTTTCCTGAGTCTCCAGCTTGCTGGCCTCCCCTATTAGATTTTGAATTTGCCAAGCATCCCCAGTTGTGTGAGCCAACTCTTTAGAATAAATCTCTTTCTACATATATACACATCCTATTGGTTCTATTCTTTGGGGAACCCTAACATCCTAAGATTAAAGTTATCTGCAGTTTGAGGTAACCAGTTTAAATTCTTAAAATAACATATTAGAGTTATTTCTTAGTAGTTATCTATTGCTGCATAACTAATTATGCCAAAACATAGTAATAAACATTACTGTCATACATTTTCTGTGGGTTAAGAATCTGGGAGTAGCTTAGCTGGCTGGTTCTCATTTAGAGTCTTTCATAAAACTGTAACCAGGTGTTATGTTAGTCAAGGCTGCAATCATTTGAGGTTTGACTGGGACTGGAGGTTCAGAAACTAAGTTCACTCACATGGCTATGGCTGGAAGCTTCAATTCCTTGCTGCTTGGGCCTCACCATATAATTGCCTAACATTTGTCAGCTGGCTTCTCTCAGGGTATGTGGTCTAAGAGATGGAAAGCAAAACTGTGCTACTTTATATGGCCTAGTATTCTAGTCACATACTGTCATCAGTGAGTAGTTATTCTTTAAAAGTGAGTCACTAAGCCCAGTCCACACTCAAAGAGGGGGGACTACATAATGGTATAAATATCTAAAGGGTAGGAATCATTGGGACCATCTTGGATGCCAGCTACCAATATTTTTGGAGGAGTAAAGGGCTTTGAAACGTTTAATACTTATGCCCTATGGTTTAAATAATAATAAACAGGGGTTGGCAAGCTACATCTTGGGAGTCAAATCCATCCCAAGGCTTATATTTTTATGGCCTTTGAACTTAGAATGTTTTTTCACATTGTTAGAGGATTAAAAAAAAAAAAAAGAAAGAATATGTGACAGTGACCATATGTGATTAGAAAAGCTTAAAACATTTACCATCTGGTTCTTTATAGAAAACTCTGCCAATCCCTGGTTGTCAGGAACAATATTTGAGGCAATATCAGTATCATCACAGTTATATGAAATCAGTTAAGCAAATATGAATTTGCTAACTATATTATCTTAGGCCTACATTTTGTTTTCATTTATACAAGCCAGCAATAAACTTTTGTAATTACTGTTGTAGTTTTTTGTTGTTTTTAAAATTTTCTGTAATATCAACTCACATTAGTAATTAAAGAGACTGTTGTCAACTCAAAAATGAAACCATTCTCTTTTAGGAAGCCCTTGGTATCAAATTCACACTAAATTTCACTATTTCTTCAGCCGAGCCAACTGAAGAGTGGAATAAGCACAAAAGAACCATAACTAATACTGCTGTCAATGCATCAGAATTCCTTATATACAGATCAATCACTCCCCCTGGCCTCTACCACTCTCCTTTTGGGGCTACTATGTTCATAGAGTTTTTTTGTGTTTATTTCTCAGAATGACCATTACGCTGTGGATCAGTATGGCAGAAACCAATTGTTACTCCAAAGAGGTTTATTCCTATTGGTCCTAGAAGTTCTTCTATTTGAGATATTTCTCCACTGTATGGAAACATAAAGTCAAAACATATTTACTAAAAACTATATGTTAAATATATTTTATGTACTGTGGGGATCACAAAGAAATAAAAGGCTGTCACAGTGTAATTCATAGGCCAGTGGGGGAGCAAACCTTTGCAAATGCAAAAGTGGCTAACAAACAAGCCAATATGAGTGAAGTGCTAAGTCAGTGCTACATAGACGAAAGGTACAGAAAACATGTCCAGACGAATCTACACTTTAAAAGTAGGTCACTGTGTGATATTTGAGCTTATGGTCATGCTAGAATTTTGTTAAATACATGAAGCCTGGACTTATCTTTTGGACAGAAGTAGGGGAATAAAAACTCAATATTTGATTTTGCCTTATTCACCATTAATATTTCCTTTACCACCAACAGCCAGGGATGACTAAGAATTTAACTGTCCCAAACCTATTTCCAGAAAGCACCTGTTAATTATTCATAACATAAAAATCAAAGATAAGAGCTACTGCTGTGATGATACCATGAATATTTTCATCATCCTTAAGCAGCTGTCCAGCTAACATAATGTAACTGAACTGGTGAGAAATTAAACCTCTAATTGTTGCAGATTCTATGGATGAAGTCATCAGAGACTATCAGATGGAATGAAACAAATGACTATTTTAAAATGATTTTGTGTGTGTGTGTTTACTCAATTTTAATTCCTATATTAATTGATAATTGTGCCTATGTTGAATACTTTCCTAAAACATTAAACCAAACACTATTCAGGCTTTTAAAAATTGTTTTCCTTTTTTTTTTTAAGTAAGCAAATTTATTTGGTTTCCTAAGGTGGGCTCCTCTGTATATTTGATGCATGGGCTTTTGTGAAACTGAACATCAGAAAGGAGCAAGGAGGTTGTTAGAAATAAAACTTTTTTCCATCCCCTCCAAAATTTAGTTAACCTTCCTTCCCACCTTATCAAAGCAATTATCTGATACATATGAAAGTTAAATTGGTATAAGTATAAATGTATATTCGCAGGTCTGCCTGAAATTTCTATCTGATTTGAACATTGGAAATGCTTCTTTAAAAGGTAGATTTGTTTGTGGTCTTCTTAGGAGAAAATCTAATGTCATACATTTATTTCAGGCAGGAATAATTTTCTGAAAAGAACACTGAAGAACTAAAGGCTTGATGAAGTATTCAGTTCTAAAAGTTCCCAGACAGTTTGAAAATGTCAAGACATGCATTATTCTGTTTATATTAAACAACCTGTCAGCCCAGCACATTTGTGAAAAATAACAGTGGTTATTTGTTTACTATTTCCAATGTCTCTTCATTTAACTCAAAATGTCCCTCCCCCAACCAGAGCGTGCATTAAAAAAAAATTCTTTAAAACAATGTAGTACCTTCTAGTCACTTAACAACATTATTAATGTTTAAACTTGAAGAGAGCTAGTGATATTGCCCTTACTATAGACTGAATGTTTGTGTTCTACCAAAATTCATATGTTGAAACTTAATGCCCAATGTGACGTTATTTGTAGTGAAACCTTTGGGAGGTGATTTGGTCATGAGGGCGCAGCCCACATAAATGGGATTAGCATCCTTATAAAAGAGACCCCAGTGCTTCCCTGGTGGCGCAGTGGTTGAGAGTCCGCCTGCCGATGCAGGGGACACGGGTTCGTGCCCCGGTCCGGGAAGATCCCACATGCCGCGGAGCGGCTGGGCCCGTGAGCCATGGCCGTTGGGCCTGCACGTCCGGAGCCTGTGCTCCGCAACGGGAGAGGCCACAACAGTGAGAGGCCTGCGTACCGCCAAAAAAAAAAAAAAAAAAGACCCCAGACAGCTCCCTCACCCCTTTTTCCAACACCTTAATCTTGGACTTCCCAGCCTCCGAGGCCATGAGAAAAAAATTTCTGTTTTTTATATGCCACCCAGTCTTGGTAGTTTTTTTATAAGCAGACTGAATGGACTAAGACAGCAATGTAACTCAAAAAGTAGTCAAGAAATGTAGAATATGAATAGAAAGTAATATCACAAAAAAGAGGATTAATCTAAAGAGAAAATGGTCTCCATATGACACATAGGGTCTAATTTTGGTACTGTGAATGTACACACACTAGTTATATTAAAAATACTTAATCTAATTCACCTAATAACCTTTTATAATAATACACATTGTCTTATTTCAGCTGAACCCGTGGGTGTAATTTTCAATTAAGATGTCTTGAGAGTTAAAATTTAGTTAAGACATCATGCTAGGTAGACACTATGGAGGAAACAGAGAAGGGGCTCTTTAAGACATGGTGCCCGGCTTGTCAAGCTGCAATCACTAGGAAATTGAAGAGAATAGAAAGAAATCAAAATAAAAGCCAAGATAGCTGGCCAGCATATAAAGGTGGGAGGAGTTAGATCTGTGATGTTCCTGAGAATTGAGGTTAAAATGAATGAGGATATAAGGTCAGAAACTGGATTTTCAGAAATATCTGTGCATCATGAACCATACAATGTCTTTCACTTCTCTTAATGGCTAGTGAATACTCTGAAATATCCCCCAGGTAAAAATTAACCCTATGAAAATGGGTAAAATATAACCAATAGACTTTTAAGAACATAGCTATATTCACAAAAAAGTAAGGGAAGTACACAAGGACTGTCTTAGTCATTTGGGCTGCTATAACCAAAGTACTACAAGCTTAGTGGCTTGAAGAACAAGCATTCATTTTTCTCAGTTCTGGAGGCTGGGAAATCCAAAATCATGGCACAAGTCTGGTAAGGGCCAGCTTCTTATTGACCACCAATGTCTTACATGGCTAAAAGGGCAACGGACCTCTCTGGAGCCTCTATTATAAAGGCACTAATCCCATCAAAATAAAAGAGGGAGATGGAAATGGAACCCAGAATGCTAATTTGATTCTAAAGGGTTGATTCTGTAGTTGTCCAGGGACTTCCACTTATTCCAGGAAATGAAGAAACTATAGAGCCGTGGGTTTCCTGTCTGTTTTGAGTCAGAATTTTGGCCTGAGCTAGGAGGAAGGCTGAACTGCAGCTCCCAAGTAAAGCCAAGATCATGGAAGCTGCATATTCAGTGAAAAGCAAACTAAAGAATAAAATTTAAATTCATATTTGCAAAGCAGAAATAGAGTCACAGATGTAGAAAACAAACTTAATGTTATCAAGGGGGTAAGGGGGGGGCGGAACTGGGAGATTGGGATTGACATACATACAATACTATGTATAAAATCAATAACAAATGAGAGCCTACTGTATAGCACAGGGAATTCTACTCAATGCTCTGTGGTGACCTAAATGGGAAGGAAATCTAAAGAAGAGTGGATATATATAAACCTTTAACTGATTCACTTTGCTGTACAGCAGAAAATAACACAACATTGTAAATCAACCGTACTCCAATAAAAATTAACAGAAACAAGAATAAAATTTAAAATAAAGTCTTTCCCTCAGCAAAGGGAGATTATAAAAATCTTTCCGTTAAAGTTTTTTTTTTTTTAATAATCTCCTCAAAGAGGTCTTGAGAATGAATTTACACTATTTGTGATGATGCAAGCTGAGAATTGAAACTAAAATGGTCATAAATTGTTGGTAATCTAGGGACTCTGGCAGAAGTAATACAAAACCTTTCCAGAGGAGTATATCCTGAAACAAGGCTAGGAATATTCCTCAGAGAAACTTGACTGCTGGTGAGAGCATTTATTGGAATTATTGATTTAAAAAGTATAAAATTATTATGAAAACTAAAAGAAAAAGCTAAAATTTGGAAATTTTTAAAATACCTCAAATAAACCTAAATTCAAATAAAATCATATTTGAAATAATAAAATATTCAGAACTATACAAAAATGAAAATGGTATCTAACAAACTAATGAGCTGAAGCTTATTTGACAAGTAATGGTAAGTGTATAGCTATATACTTCTATTAGAAGATCAAAGCCCCAAAATTAAGATGATAAATGAGCAATAAAAATAGATTAAAAAATTTTTTAAATACAAAGAATGATAAAGATAAAAGCCTAAAGTAATATGTGAGTAATAATGTTATTCAATAAAAATATATTGAATAACAATACTAAAAATAATAACAGTAATAGTAACTAGCATTTATAAAGCTGTTACTATCTGCCAGGTACCACTTTTATTTTTATTAATTCATTTAATAAACCACAACATGTAGACTACAGTTAATATTACAGTTTAAAGTTAGGAAAACAAAAACAGTAGAGAACTTTCTGAGGTTTACTTGTAAAACAATTAGTAAAATAGATGAACCACTGCTGAAGTTAATCAAGAAAAAAACAGAAGGTACAAATACATAACATTAGATAAAAATGGAAAATGTAACTTTTAGCGCCAATATTAAAATAATTATGCATATTCTTTGAATAATGTTATGCTAATAAATTGGCAAAATAAGATGAAGTAGATTTTTTAAAAACTAAAATCTATCAAGATGACACAAAAGGAATATAAAATCTGAATAAATTAATAGCCGTTTAAAAAAATTACCTCGGTAGTACTTAAAAATCCAACCACAAATTGTTCTGTCAAGCCTGTATAATTTCACAGATGATTTCTGCCAAACTTTCATGGAAAATAGAATTTCAGTCTTACCTAAATCTTTCTAAATAATATAAAATGAGGAGCTCATTTTCTGAGGCCCATATAACCTTGATATCCAAAACAAACTAGGGCGGTATAAAAATTAATACTGCAAGCCAATATCACTTAGGAACATAGATACGATCATTCCAAACATAAAATTTAGATCAAAATACCCATGCATTTTGAAAAGGAACAAGGTGATGTTATCTTAGAATACAATTATGGCTTCATTTTGCAAGTTATATTAAGATAATTCATACAATACTACATTATAAAAAAATACACCATATGATCATCTTAACAGAAACCATAATATTCTTTGATAAAACTCAACTTACATTCATATTATAAGTACTTACCAAACTAGTAATAGAAAAGAACATTCTTAATATGGTAAGAGATACCTATAAAAATCTGCAACAAACATTAAAATCAATGGTAAAATATTAGAGGTACTTTGTTAAAATCAAAGAATGAGAAATGTCTGTGTTCATCTAATCATCAAGTAAGACAATACAAATTATAAGGAGTTGAAAGTATATGTATTTTTTTAATGTCCTTGATGCAGATTTTCCACAGATTATTGTTTTGTATGTTGTAAAACATTATATAGTGGCACCACATTATATCTATTTTCTTCAAATGTGCTATTTTCCTTAATGATGTATTTTTGGAATTCATTCAAATGGACTGACTACTCTCTGTTATATTTTACTTATAGGTAACATTGTATGACAACTCCATAGAAAAAGACCCAACTGGTCCTTCAGATCCATTATTAGAATTAAAAAGAGAGTTTAGTAAGGTGGCTAGTAGTTACATGAGCAATAAAAAATAAAAGGTACATACCTATATTACAGCAAAGTTATCAAATATTAAGATACTATTTATACAAACAATACTAATATAAAGTAATTAATAAATCCAATGAAAAATATGCACATCTTTTGTAGAGAGAACTGTAAAACATTAATAAAGTTCTAAATGAACTGTGTAATTCACATAGAAAGCTGTAAATAGTTCTACCTGTTTCTTTGCAACAAAGCAGCTCTAATAATCAAGTTGATAATTTTAAAATGATAATGATATAAAAGTTTGCCACTAAAGACATGTTAAAAGTATAAGACAAACTGTGACTCAACATGAATATACTTACAATACATATGATAGAAATGAATCAATATTGGGAATATATAAACTGATCAAATATATAGATTAAAAAAAGAATCCAACAAAAATTTGGGCAAAACATATGCATAAGCATATCACAGAAGAGAAAACTCAAATAATAACAACAAGAAAACATCAAGAGATTTCAAATCTCTCTAGTGATCCTGGCAAGGAAAGACTATTACCACAACTTTCACTAAACTGTAATAAATTTTAAATCAGGAAGATCTATAAAATGGTTGCACGAATACTGGCACAAACACTTTGGAAAGTAATATGGCAATATCTGTAAAGTTGAAGATGTGCAGACCATAAAACCCAACAATTTTACAAACTGTCTTGTTCATGAATATACTTTGTTTATTTCATTATAACTGCAAAAACCTGAAAACAACCTAAAAACTCACTAAGAGGAAAATAGGCAAATAAATTGATATATGCATATGTTAGTTATACATTATATTTATAACATATACTGTACACAATTGCATACAAAAATATATATTGTATACTATAACATATATTACAATATATACAATATATAGTGCTATATTAGTATATATGTTTATATGAAAATTATACTATAGATATATATTTACATAGAATTTGACACATTAGTGGGAAAGAATGAAATAAAGGTAGCCATAACAATCTGCATTAAACTAGCAAACATTTCACTGACCAAAAATAATACAAAATAAATATCGATACATGAGTAATGCTACTGTGAACATTTTGTGCATGTCCTTGAAATTCACTGGTATTCATTGCTATTGAATATATACCTAGGAGGGGAATTACTGGATCTTATAACATAGTTAATTCTTTATGTTCTTACAGCAGAATTTGAAAGTTTTCCAAAATAATTGTACCTATTTTCATTCTCAACACCAATATATAAGAATTTCATTTGCTCCACATCCTTGCTAATTTAACATTTGGTATTTTCAGCTTTACAAAATGTAACCAAACCCACCATCTGGAGTATGGTCATAATCATGTATTTTCTGTTAGCTTGACTATCACTGTGCCCATCTAGTGATCCCAAAAATGGTGGGTTTTTTTTTTCCTGTTTTGAACTTTTATAAACTGAAACTCACACTATTTACTTCAAGTGTGTCCATGAACAGTCTGAATAAATAACCTGATCTCTGTTCACTATTCATCCATACCATCATTCCCTTAATAATTTAATTCAGGAACACAGAAGACAATGCATATAGGCCTCATCATATTCCTGATGTCTAACTTATCCTCCATAAAAGCTTCTTCATTCAACATTATTTTGTGGCTTTCTGTGATCTTTCACAATAGAGACCCCTTAACCTAATTCTCTTTCTCAGTAAGATTTCTCACTCTATTGCAAGCTCCCAACAAAGGAAAAATCTGTCTATATATCTTATTTTGGATTTTATTTTTCATAATGCTTTATATGTATTCAAGGACCAGGTTTGGTATATTTGTGGGCAAATTTAATAAGTAAATCCATATGCCTTATTAGCTATTTTGGAGTTCATGGAAATGAGCTGACATTTAATGAGCAAATACAGATTCCGCTGCACTGAAACATCTGCCAGTTGCTTCCTGAGGCTCTCTTATTGGTGGACTTATCCTTTTGGGTTTACTTTGTGTCTCTTTTTAAAGATTTGTTTAGATCAATAATAAAATGGTATTCTTTCTTAAACCTTGCCTAGGACCTTGAAAAAAACACACGGTCTTTAAAAAAAGATGTCTTTATTCTTTTGCACTTTGACTTTTGCTCTGGTTATGACCGAAATAGTCTGGGTTTTAAAAAGTGATTCATTTTCTTAAATGCTTAAGAAAAAATACTGAAGACAAAACGATTATTTTATCTCCTATATAGTGGTTCACAATAAATTCATATATCGGTTCTATTGAGAAATAAGTTAAAAAAATACTACAACCTCTGATTATACCTGAAGATTTAGCCAGAAGTCAACTGAAATCTTTTGAGCACTTCTACATGACAAGCAATTTTCACTATCTTTTTAATCCTCTAATTAATACTATTGGAAAAGTATTCTAGTTTATATCTCCTAATGGGCAATATTCAAATAAATAGATCTCATAAACAGTAAGTAGCAGAGTTTAGAAATTAAGTGATTGATTAATTATGTGTTTTAAAATCAGATTTTCATGTTGGGACTGTTAGAACATTAAAAGTAGCAGAATTGCTTTTTTTTTTTTTCACCAGTGTACCTGTGTTTCACATAGTGCCTGAGACTTAGTAAATATTCAATCAACATATTTTTAGGTAAATAAATGGGATGAATAATGTCATATGCTTTAAAATCTGACAGCAGCATACAAGATGAATGTGAATAGAGAGACAGGATGAATAATTAGATCTTTTTGGTAGTATTTTGAGTGTGAAAGTATTAAGAATCTTAAGGTCACTTCAGTGGGAATGGAAAAGAAAGGACAAAAATTATAAGATTGGCAGTCATATAGGATCTCTGTGTGGCTTATACCTCACTGAGGAAAATAATGAACCTGAATGACTAGTTGTTTGATACACTGATTACAATTATTATTTTGCAATCTTTATTATATGTTGTCACTGTACTAGACACAACTATTTTATTCATCACATCTTTACTCAACTTCCCAAAGACTCTCACTTTATGGCAAGCTCTCAGTCTGGAGAATTTTTGCTGGTAGTGTGGATAGAAATTTTTCAAAGAATTTACTGTGGATGCAAAATCAGGTGCACATAAAATTGAGATATGGCTCTAATTTAGGTCATGTTAGTATTTCCCTGGCTAACATAAAGCCCAGACCTTCAAGGAGCACATTTATTTATTTCACTTTGTACTTCCTGAAAATGGTGTGTTGTTTGCAAAATAACTACAGTTGTTTAAGTGAAATAATATTTTTGGCTCTTAAGGGATATTTTTCAAAGACAGCTAACTGATGTAAAACTTGAGTATCTAATATGAGTTAAAGGAAACCATTTTCCTAATATCTGAAGAAGTCTGCATGGGAATTCATCATTATTATTATCAGTAGGCAGTGTGTTGAACACCAGAAAAACTGGATATTATTCAGTCTGAAAGCTTTGAGGGCACACTATACATCACCTCATTGCTTTTTAATAGACTTGAACGTAGGACTTAGGTGTGTGGAGAACAAGAATTGCAATGGTTTCTCATATATTCAGAATTTTTAACCATGAATATCACATACAAAATAGACATTTTTTTTTTTTTCCCTGGTATCAGTTAAGAAATATAAATATATCTGATCTCGGGTGGCCTTGGCCTGCAGCAGCTTGAAGCAGGGTTTCGGTTCCCGGCCAGAGATTGAGGTCGGGTTGCAGCACTGAGAGCACCAAATCCTAACCACTATACCAGCGGTCAGTGACAAGGCCCTGGCCCTTCGGCTTTGCAAAAAAGAATTCCCACAAAGACGGAAAGTAGGGAAACAAAGTGTCTATTAGGAGAAAAAAGAGTAGAGTACATATGGATAGACACACAGGTGAACTCAGAGAGTCCCGCCCTCGTGGTAGTTTAAATCACTTATATGGGGCATTTCTTCCGGGTTTCTTTGGCCAATCATTTTGATTTGCCTAGTTCAGGGTCTGTATATCGTATATCTCAGGATCCTCCCATGTAAGAGCATGCACCTCTTAGCCAAGATGGATTCCACCTAAGAGGCCTATGGGTAGCTGGCATCATTTACTATGGAGTGATGCCCCCTCACTCCTTGTGGCGCCCCCTCACTTTTTGACCTACAAGGAGCCTTTCTGCGCATGTGTATTCAGGGAGGTCTCCTGACTTCAAGAATGAGAAATATGTGGTCTCTTATCATCTATCTGGGCAGGGCCCAGCCTCCTCTCTCAATTGTCCTGCTATTCTCATCTTGGAGTAACAGTCCACAGGGAACGAATCTCCAATTGCTTTACCCTGGGGGAGGGCCATCTACCTCCTGCCTCAAATCCACTTTATACCATATTGTTTATTGTGTCGTCAAGAATATAGAATTTTTTTTGTTTTTTTGTGGTACGCGGGCCTCTCACTGTTGTGGCCTCTCCTGTTGCAGAGCACAGGCTCCAGACGCGCAGGCTCAGCGGCCATGGCTCACGGGCCCAGCCGCTCTGCGGCATGTGGGATCTTCCCAGACTGGAGCACGAACCTGTGTCCCCTGCGTCGGCAGGCGGGCTCTCAACCACTGCGCCACCAGGGAAGTCCCAAGAATATTAGAATTTTTATACTTGAAAGTTAGATTGGCTATACTGTTTTGTTCTAGAGATGAAGTTACGATTCAAAAAACGTAAGTTCCTCTCTGGTGTCCACACCTTATGGCAGGGAAATAGTGTCTTTAAATTTCCCAAATCTTAGTAACACTGGAAACTAATATATTTTGGAACTAAGTTAATTTTGGAAAAGAAAAATCTGAGGTAAATAAGCTATTTGAACAACTTACAACTTTATTTATGAAAGTTGTCAAGTTACGTATGTTTTGAAACTGGCTCAGGGAACATAATATGTAAAGTATGGTTAGCTATTGACTTGGGAATCACCTTACTCTGCAATTTCTTTTCTTATTCATAATCAGATATTGGAGCAGAAGCTTTGCAGTATTTACTTGAACTCTATCTCACTCCTCTTTCTGAAAGTGGATGATTCTGAAATTTTCATGCATATGAGAATCACCTGGGGAGCTTATAAAAATCCCAGTGCCAGGCCACACCTCATGTGAAATAAATAGAAATCTCTGGAGACGGGACATAAGAATCAGTAATTTTTAAAGTTTCCTAGATGATTCCAATATAAGATTGAGAACTAATGCTCTAGATTCTGAATTTCCTCTTTCTCAGGTGAAATGTGTTGTATGAGAATATTAAATGCTTGGTATAAAGCTAAATGTCTAATTTCCATATTGAGGTAAAGTGTCAAAAGCTCTGAACATTTTATCCACATGCTCTTGCTCTAACATTAATCATTTGCCTCATCCTAAGGCAGACTTCTTGCTGTCAATTTTTTATTCTTAAGGCATCTGAGATAAAGAAGACACATGGTCCACCTTTCTTTAATACAAAAGAAGCTATCTGTGTGTTGGATTTCAATTACACTTTTTAGGAATTGATTCTATCTAAATAAATAAATGAAACTAATTAGCAACTGATGCTGGCTTGAGGCTGGAAAACCTAATTCCAAATGTATTTAATTTCAAACATGCAGCAATTGAAATAAATGGCAGATATTCACCACAGTTAAAATATCTATATGTCAAACACCAGATTGCTGATAACTCTTCTTTCTGTGAATATTAACTTTTGTGCTCAGACTTTGAATGAAAATGTAAGCCACCACAGGAAAGAAATGTGGAGGGAATATTGGATATGCTCTTTTTATTTTTTTAACCTTTAATTTTATGGGCATATGTGTGCTAGTGAATTTAGTAGTAGAAATAACTGTCTGCCTGGAATAAAACATTTCCTAAGTGCCTGGCCATGTGCTCAAGGGCTTCACATTTATTAACATATTTATTTTTATGATGATAATTATTTCCATTTTATTGGTGAAGAAACCGATGTTTATAGACTTTAAATAGCTTGTCTCCAAGTTCTCTGGCAGATCTAGAATCTAAACTTGATTGTGTATAATTCTAAAAGTACTTCCATGCAATCACCACGCTACACTAACCATTAATTAAAACTGTCAACTTACCATGAAAAATAGTTTATGAGGTTAATGCAAACGATGGAAAAATTACAAGATTTTTAACATTCTCTGCAATTTTATATCCTTTCTTCTCTTTGGTGCATAAATCCATTTATCAAACACCTATTAAGCATCTACTCACAGGCACACTGTTGGATTCTAAGAAAACAGGGATGAAATATACGGCCTTTCCCTCAAGAAGCTTAAAGTTGTAAGGGAGATGAAAGCTTGAAAGAGCAACTTTTCATTTATGGGTTGTTTGGTGTAAGATGAAAAGAAATACAATCCAGATGGCATAGTTGACATACCTCGAACAATTAAACAGTCACTTAGTCCACTGGGACCCGGTAGAAGACGAAAACATAGGTATAGGTTGGGCCTCCATAAAAAGTTTCCATTATTGTCAAGTTATCTGGAGAGTAATTTTTATTGTCAAATATAACAATGAACACACATACAAAACTCACAAAAACAAACACAAACACAGGGACATGTATATGGGGAAACATATTTTGAACATGAAACTGGCCGTTTGGCTTTATACATACTAAAAAACTCTAGAACTTGTTTTTGATTTTTAGTTATATTTTTAATTGATGCACAGTTTAAATGTGTTAAAAGTTGTCCTTTTTAGTGTACACTTTTATGTGTTGAGAGATGTGTAAAATCATGTGTCAACACCACAACATTTTTTCAAATTTTTGTTATTTTAACCATATGGATCCCTCTCCTTATAAAGAATGTGAAAACATATAACAGCAGCAAAAAATATTTCTATCTTTTGGCCAGTCACAGTCAAAAAAATATGTGTGAGTTCAACATGAGGCAAAATTCAATAATTAAGAAATTAGACTTTTTTCATGGAAATTGATCACAAAAGAAAGTGTCATGACATTAAAATGATCATATATGTACTACTTCTATAGAGCTTTTGTGCAACACTAACAAGTTTTTAAAAGGGAATATAGGTTTCCTTAAGTTACAAACTTCTAATGAAGAGAATATTAATGTGAACCAAGAATATAGGATATACATGTGACCTGATAAATTAAGACCAAGAGCTAAATAGTAGAAGTTGCAAAAGCATATTCTAACTAACTGGCCTTATTTTATTGGAAAAGGCCATGGGCCTACATTTTAAGATGTGACATTAGGTTAAAGATCATTTCTGTTCCTTGAGGTACATATGTAACTGAAAGCATGAGGGATTATTGACCATTGCAATATAGGGATACATGTCCATTTCTGGTTGGTCAAAACTTTACTAGCATCCTTTTTCCAGTCATTGGGATATGTTTTGCTCTTTGGTAAATAATCAAATCACTTATCAATTGAAAGTTTCTTTTTTTAAAATTAATTAATTAATTTTATTGAAGTATAATTGACCTACAACACTATGTTAGTTCCAGGTGCACAACATAGTGTTTCGAAATTTCTATACATTACAAAATGATCACCACAATCAGTCTAGTTACCATCTGTCACCATATAATATTATTGACTATATTCCCCATGCTGTACATTTCAAACCCATCACCAATTTACTTTATAACTGGAGATTACCTCTTAATCTCCCTCACCTATTATACTTATCCTCTCACCTCCCAGAAAGCTTCTTTTCTGATATGTTTCTTCTTTGACTTTATGCATTATTTGCCCCAAATCTCGGTATTATGTATAGATATACTAATGCTTATGATAAGGCAATTTCAATTGCAGCCAAAGCTACATACAAGCTCTGTGAAATTGCAGTAACATTAAAGTGTCTTGTGCTTAAGGTATAACATCTCTGATATGGGCTCCATGGGTCAGGTAAAGAGCTGTAGCAATGAGGAAAATAAGACCTTAGGGCGTAAAATTCATATTAAAATATCTTTAACCACTCTGCAGTTTACTAATGCATACTCTTACAGTAGCAGAGCATCAACAAAACTATTCATTTGATTTCCCACAATTGCTAGGCTTTCCAAATGGAGCTGGAGACCATTTTCCAATAGAGATTTGTCATCCTCTCTGACAAATAATCTCATCAGCCTACCCAGCCTCATGATTGTTAGTTTTAATTTGCTAGTGAGGAGACTTTGCTTTAATTCGTCTGCTCATGAGACTTTGTACCTGCTATTCTCTCATTACAGTGGTTTTAAAATATAGCTGGGAGTCTTTGACACTCCTCACTTTGAAGGGTGGAGGCTATATCCTCTCCAATTAAATGTGGCGTGGACTTAGTTACTTGCTTTTAATAAACAGAATAAATGTGTCATAAATGATGCTATATGACTTCTGAGACTAGGTCAAAAATGACCTGCTTGTCTCTTTCTTAGCTTGCTCATTCACGGGGAAGCCAGTTGCCATGTCAGGAATATACTTAAGATATCCTGTGGAGAGGTCCACATGGAGAAAACCTGAGATCTCCTACTAGTAACCAGCTCCTCGCTATGTGTGTTGGCCATCTTGCAATCAGAGGTTCCAGTCCCTGTCAGGCCTTCAGATAACTGCAGCCCAGCTGATATCTTATCTGCAACCTCATGATAGAACCTGAGACACACTGTCCAGTGAAGTTCCTTCCTAATCATTAACCCACAGAAACTATGAACAATAATAAACATATTATTGTTTTATGACACTAAATTTTGAGTTAATTTATCTGATAGCAATAGATGTAATACAGATTTTGGTACCTAGTAGTAGCATCCTCCTTTAACAAACCCTTTAACAAAATGAACTGCTATGTCCTCAGCCTCTCCCTCTGATGGGAGAACATGTTTGTTGTTTCATCTCCTGTATGTCTTATTTACATGTCACCTTCTTAGTGAGACATTCCCTAACCATCTTATGTAAAATTAAACAACAACACATCCAAAATTCTTATCTCTCTTCCCTGTATTATAACTGTCCTTAATATTAAATACAACATATTATACATTTTGCTTCATTATGACATTTTGTTTATCCCCTTCCTGCAGAATATAATCACAATCAGGGCTAGAAGTTTGTCTGTTTCATTAAGTGCTTTATTCTAGTTCCTAATACTGTGTCTGGGACACAGTAACAGTCAATAGACAATTGTTGAATGAATGAATGACCATGGGGAACAAAGCAATGTTGCATGATAATGAGTTCAAGGGCAAGGGCCATCTTCTGAGGGAGGTGTGGTTCTCTATGACATGTGTGCTTGCCTAGACCATGAAAGTGAGAATAAGTAGGAGTGAGTAGTGAGAATTGGTGGGGGAGTAGTGAGAATGAGAGGGGAGTGGTGGCAGAGGGTAGACACTGTTTCAAGATTAAACATGGCCAAGTACAAGGGACACAGCTGCTAAGGAGTTTACATAAGGACAAAAAGGAAAAAACAAAAACAAAACTTTCTATTTAGATTTCTTACTAACAGAAATATACACTCAAATTTCTTTGTTTTCAACCCACTTTTAATCAAGTTGAATTCTTTTTTATACATATAAATATTATATACACACACACACACACATAATATGTATAGTCCAAAAAGTTGTGATCTAGCCTTGATGTCTCACTCTCTCCTCCTATCTAATCAATAATGAATCCCTATTGCTTTTCTGCTAAAAGTAGTAGAATCTCTCATCTTCTCTGCCTCAAGTGTTCCTTTCTTTCAAACTTTCTTCTCTTTAATCTTTACTGAAATCATGTGCAGAGTAATTTTTTAACTTAGATCTAAGTTTATTGCTCTCATGCTAATTTTATCAATATTGTCATTTTGTCTTTAGAATAAAGCCAAAATCCTTAACGTTTGTACAGGAATCTGCCTCTTCTTGCAGTGTATAATTCAACTAGCTAGACTTACTTCCATGTCTATACTCTATATTATAGCAAGTATTTATTTATACCTTAGTTTATATAGTCTGTGAATTCATCTAATTCTTGCCTTTATCTTATTTCTATTATTGATACAATTAGCTTTTCTTTGACATACCTTATGCAATGACATACAGAGTATAGAATATTTTATACAATATCTTAATTGAGATATTGGGATAAATTAGATTATAAACAGATATTTATTCTAGTTAATCTTATTTATCAAACACAAAAATTATTTCCTGTGTGGATTTTGTATGTGTGTGTGCGCACAAGAGTCTCAAAGGTTAGTTGAGACTAAGTTACATACATTTTGGCTGCGCCTACTGATCTTTTGGTACTCCAGGGAGCCATTTAGCACACTGGAGCAATAACTAGCTAAATTGAATAAAGAAAGCAGTTACAGGGAGAGTCTGGCTCAATATATATTTCTGGAAACTTTTTTCTCAAAGACATCTACAGCAATATTTTAGGGAAAGAGTTAAACCATACTACATAATAATGTGATCATTGTTTTTAATATCCCTATGTTTAAGAAATTCATTGGTGTCCATGAACACACACCATATAACATATTTACTGGTTTAATTTCTAAATGAAGTAACACACACACATGTGTGTGTACAGAGAGATGGAGAGAAGCAAAATATTCTGTATCCATTCTTTTAAGTTCTAAAGTGTTCTGGAAATGGTTCCTGCAGGAAGGGAAATGTAACACTTATTTGAAAAAAGCTTCTGATTTTTTTTGATGGATCTCTCCATTTTATTTTTATTAGAAATAGTTAGGGCTTCTTTATTTTGAAGTTCATAATAACTTTGAAATATATTTATTTATGATATTAGTAAATTTGTAGCAAAAGATGAAACCTCTTGTTTTGACCTTTTCTGAAAGGGAAACACTAGAAGGGGACATCACAAATCTCTATAATATGATTCAACAGTTTACAGATTAGCAAAACACAAATGTACCTTTAAACATTGTGGCCAAAGACACTGAGTTATAAGCTAAAGTTTTCCTTCTGTAAAATCATAGCCTGAAGGAAGGGCTTCCATTAAAACACTACTTAGGAAACAGTGTAAACTGTTCCAATAAAAACATAAGAAAATTGCTCTTGTGGCCCTCCCTGTCTTCCTTCTGGCCTTCCCTTTATCAACCTCGTGTCTTCCCTTCCTAATTAGACCACGCATGTCCATATTCTCAAGGAGGCTTTCTAACAAGCCTTGGTCTCTCCAAGAACTGTGGGGAATTCAAGGAAGCTGAAAGTGAGGTACAAAAACAAAGTTGGTCTTCTCTCTCATTTTTCTTTTCTCTACCTCAATTAACCCATATTTGGGCTCAATTCTTTTCTAATTTCTCTCAGCTGCTTTCTGGTTGCTCTTATTGTAAAACATGATATATTGAATAATCTTTTGTAGATATATGGAACAAGATATATTTCTTGTTTGTTTTTGTTTGTGTTCGGTTGGGGATTATTTTAGATTTTTTATTCTTTAAATTCTTAGTTTTAAAATTAAGGCTTTATTTTTAAGAGCAGTTTTAGGTTCATAGCAAAACTGAGAGGAAAGTACAGATATTTCCTATTTCTCAACCCTACACATGCATAGCTTCTCCCATTATCAACATCCCCTACCAGAGTGGTACATTGGTTACAACTGATGAACCTACATTTGATACACATTATCAACCAATGTACATAGTTCACATTACAGTTCACTTTTGGTATTGTACATTCTATGAGTTTGGACAAATATATAATGACACGTATCCATAATTATAGTATCGCATCATGTATTTTCACTGTTCTAAAAATCCTCTATGCTCTGCCTATTCATCTCTCTACCACCCTCCAACTCCTGGCAACCACTTTTTACTGATTCCATACTTTTGCCTTTTCCAGAATGTTTTATAGTTGAAATTATACAGTATGCCTTTTCAAATTGGCTTCTTTCACTTAGTAAAATGAATTTATGGTTCCTATGTATTTTTTCATGAGTTGATAGCTAATTTCTTTTTAGCAGGTCTCGCCATTCTTTGGGAAGAAAATATTTATTTATTTTTAAATATTTATTTTTAATAGAAACACTTTTCTAGAAACATGTCTTCCAAAACTAGTCACTAATTAAAATGTATTATACTCTATGAAACTTCATGAAAAATTCATGTTCTAAGGAAAGAAGATTACTGAATTTTGAGGCAACCCATCATGTAGATAGTTACATGTTTAGTTAAATGATTCCTACAACATTATTAAATGAATTATCAGTCTCAAAATTCCATGTCTGTTCATTTTCTGAAATATGGGAGAGGGAGAAGTGCTATATTTTAATGTTATGTGATTTCCACCATCAGCGTAAACACATATTTACCAGAAAGTATTGGGTGTGCCTAGCTATAAAGTTCTAAACAACTTATAAATTTTCTAGGTGTGAGCAATATATAAAAAGAAAGAATCTTAGATGCATCATATCTCACTGACATAAATGGATGTCAGTTTTGTCTTTCTACTAAACTGAACTAGTTCTTGCAACCCCTCCCCCACCTTTCAATTTACAAAATATTTTATTGCCACTGGTGATTAGATACTTATTTAGAGCACCGGGAGGACACAGTTTTAGACAGAGAATTTGGGGCTCATTTTTATTGCTCTTAATTTATCTCCATCCTTTGGTGAAAGTAGATTTCTTTTGCCCTGATTTTAATATTGTTCTTTAACAAATACACAAATGTTTGAAAAACATTTGTGAGAAAAAAATTCATTTTATCCTTAATCTTCAATTGCAATTTGTAAACATTCGCCCACTCTCTAAAGTATTAATATTTTTGAAAGCCTACTTACATACACATACACACACATTACAAATATAGCAATACAATTTAGCCCTTGTTTAAACAATCCTTAAAGTGTCATTTTCGTGTGTATGAGAGTGTGTGTGTGTGCAACTATGTCTACACTAACTGGGTGGGGAAAGTGGCCCGTTGACACTGAGACCGTAAATTTACTGCCCTGCCACTAGGTTCATCAGTACCATTTTTTTTTTTTTAGATTCCATATATATGCATCAGCATATGGTATTTGTTTTCTCTTTCTGACTTACTTCACTCTGTATGACATACTCTAGGTCCCATCCATCTCACTACAAATAACTCAATTACATTTCTGTTTATGGCTGAGTAATATTCCATTATATATTTGTGCCACATCTTCTTTATACATTCATCTGTCAACAGACATTTATTTTTTTAACATCTTTATTGGAGTATAATTGCTTTACAATGGTGTGTTAGTTTTTCCTTTATAACAAAGTGAATCAGCTATACATATACATATATACCCATATCTCCTCCCTCTTGCATCTCCCTCCCATCCTCCCTATCCTACCCTTCTAGGTGGTCACAAAGCATCGAGCTGACCTCCCTGTGCCATGCGGCTGCTTCCCACTAGCTATCTATTTTACGTTTGGTAGTGTATACATGTCCATGCCACTCTCTCACTTCGTCCCAGCTTACCCGTCCCCCTCCTCGTGACCTCAAGCCCATTCTCTATGTCTGCATCTTTATTCCTGTCCTGCCCCTAGGTTCTTCAGAACCATTTTTTTTTTAGATTCCATATATATGTGTTGGCATATGGTATTTGATTTCTCCTCCTGACTTACTTCACTCTGTATGACAGTCTCTAGGTCCATCCACCTCACTACAAATAACTCAATTTCATTTGTTTTTATGGCTAATATTCCATTGTATATATGTGCCACATCTTCTTTATCCATTCATCTGACAATGGACACTTAGATTGCTTCCATGTCCTGGCTATTGTAAACAGAGCTGCAGTGAACATTGTGGTACATGACTCTTTTTGAATTATGATTTTCTCAGGGTATATGCCCAGTAGTGGGATTGCTGGGTCGTATGGTAGTTCTATTTTTAGTTTTTTAAGGAACCTTCATACTGTTCTCCATAGTGGCTCTATCAATTTACACGGCCACCAACATTACAAGAGGGTTCCTTCTTCTCCACACCCTCTCCAGCATTTATTGTTTGTAGACTCTTTGATGATGGCCATTCAGACTAGTGTGACGTGATACCTCATTGTAGTTTTAATTTGCATTTCTCTAATGATTAGTGATGTTGAGCATCCTTTCGTGTGTTTGTTGGCAATCTGTATATCTTCTTTGGAGAAATGTCTATTTAGGGCTTCTGCCCATTTTTGGATTGGGTTGTTTGTTTTTTTGATATTGAGCTGCATGAGCTGCTTGTAAATTTTGGAGATTAATCCTTAGTCAGTTGCTTCTTTTGCAAATATCTTCTCCCATTCTGAGGGTTGTCCTTTCGTCTTGTTTATGGTTTCCTCTGCTGTGCAAAAGCTTTTAAGTTTCCTTAGGTCCCATTTGTTTAATTTTGTTTTTATTTCCATTTCTCTAGGTGGGTCAAAAAGGATCTTGCTGTGATTTATGTCATAGAGTGTTATGCCTATGTTTTCCTCTAAGAGTTTTATAGTGTCTGGCCTTACATTTAGGTCTTTAATCCATTTTGAATTTATTTTTGTGTATGGTGTTAGGGAGTGTTCTAATTTCATTCTTTTACATTCTTTTACATGTAGCTATCCAGTTTTCCCAGCACCACTTATTGAAGAGGCTGTCTTTCCTCCATTGTATATTCTTGTATACAATGTATATTCTTGCCTCCTTTATCAAAACCCATATGTGCATGGGTTTATCTCTGTGCTTTCTATCCTGTTCCATTGATCTATATTTCTGTTTTTGTGCCAGTACCACACACTCTTGATTACTGTAGCTTTGTAGTATCGTCTGAAGTCAGAGAGCCTGATTCCTCCAGCTCTGTTTTTCTTTCTCAAGATTGCTTTGGCTATTCGGGGTCTTTTGTGTTTCCATAAAAATTGTAAACGTTTTTGTTCTAGTTCTGTGAAAAATGCAATTGGTAATTTAATAGGGAGTGCATTGAATCTGCAGACTGTTTTGGGTAGTATAGTCATTTTCACAATGTTGATTCTTCCGCTTCAAGAACATGGTATATCTCTCCATCTATTTATGTCATCTTTGATTTCTTTCACAGTGTCTTATAGTTTTCTGAGTACAAGTCTTTTGCCTCCTTAGGTAGGTATTTTATTCTTTTTGTTTTTTAACACAATTTGGCTTACATCATGAAGTAAACTTATCACAATAAGTTTAGTGAACATTCATCATCTCACAGATACAAAACTAAAGAAATAAAAAAAAAGTATTTTTCCTTGTGATGAGAACTCAGGATTTATTCCCTTAACTTTTATTTGTAACATACAGTGGTATTAATTATATTTATTATGTTACACCCCACATTATATCTCTAGTACCTATTTATCTTATAAATATGAATTTGTATCTTTTGACTACTTTTCTACAATTCAACTCCCCCGCACTAAACTCTGCCTCTGGTAACCACAACTATGATCTCTTTTTCAATGAGTTTGTTTGTTTGTTTTTTAAGTATAATTGATCTACAACACTATGTTAGTCCCTGTTACACAACATGGTGATTCTATATTTCTGTACATTACAAAATGATCACCATGATAAGTGAACATCTGTCACCAAACAAAAATATTACATAGTTATTGACTATTCTGCCCACAATGTACATTTCATATCTGTGGCTCATTTACTTTGTAACTGGAATTTTATGCCACTTAGTATCCCACACCTACTTCCTTACTCCCTACACCTTCCTCTCCTCTGGCAATCACCTGTTTTTTATCTATACACATAATTCCGTTTTTGTTTTGTTATATTTGTTCATTTACTTTGTCTTTTAGATTTCATATATAAGTGAAATACTACAGTATTTGTCTTTCTGTGACATATTTCACATAGCATAATATAATACAATATCTGCAATTGAGAGCTCACTATTGAGAGGTTAGTATTTATTTCCTCATATATATATATATACACACACACACACTATATACACATAATGAACATATATATATACATATATTATACATGCAATGCATATTTTATAATATCATATAATATATATTTTAAACAAATGATTGTAAAAAATAATTAGTAATAATTCCTCCTAGACTAGACTTTCTCTGAGGGCAGACAATAATGTCAATCTTCTTCATCTATTGGTTTTGTACTACCTACCAAATAGTAGGTGAACAGTTGTTAGATAAATAATAAACTGTTGTTAAATAAATGAATGACTTGCATAATAGATGACACACAATTCTTCATTGTATCTTGGTTCCAGTAAGAAAAACAAAAACAAACAAACAAAAATCTGAGTACCCCAGATCATATTAATGAGGAGATGGGAGTGGTGGTTAATGAATCAGAACATATATAAAAAATAATGAAATCCAAATATCTGATTTGGGATTTTAGCACCTTTCTTTTTTTTTTTTTTGTGGTATGTGGGCCTCTCACTGTTGTGGACTCTCCCACTGCGGAGCACAGGCTCCAGATGCGCAGGCTCAGCAGCCATGGCTCACGGGTCTAGCCGCTCCGTGGCATGTGGGATCTTCCCGGACTAGGGCACGAACCCATGTCCTCTGCATCGGCAGGCGGACTCTCAACCACTGCACCACCAGGGAAGCCCTAGCACCTTTCTTTTTGTAGAAATTTTTATTGGCTATATTCTATATTTTATAATTACTTTGAGACAAAATCTGGTATAGTAAAGACAAAAAGCAGATGTATAGCAAGAAGAACGGACTCGAAGCTCTTTTTTAAAACTCTTTGCTATTTCTGGCCCACTTGATCCTTTACTTTCTGACAGAAAGCTGTCATGTAGTTAAGCTGCTGCTATACTCAGTGGAAGCACAAAGGATAGTTATTAGTTTTATTCTGTCAAATAGAAGCAGACACTATCTTCAGTGTTTGGAACAATTAGCTGGTTTTATTGTAAGGGGAAAATACACACATTTGAGATGAAATTAAAAAAACACTCAAAAATATTTTCATTTCTTAATATTTTAGTCTGATTTATATTATAAAATATTTTTTGCCCCATTTCTTATTTTCACAGACCTCATGGAAATGAAGTGAATAGCTACTATCTACTTAAAGAAAAGCTTTTCCATGTCAAGTTGTTTCTACCAGATTATTACTAAAAAATACTAGGTGTATTATTAAAAAGAAAATCACAGGATTTGGTGTTCAATTTGGTCACTGGCTTTTTAAGTTAATGCAGAATGTATACTCACTATTATAAAGCTAAAATCAGTGCATCCATGCAAAAAATGCCGGAGTATTCTTGGTATTTGTTAAAACTTAAAAGCATATGGTTAGGTGTCAAGGCCAATTTATATCTGGGCTTAAGCTTACAGAATTGTTAGTTTAGTAATCTATATACTCACAGCAATATCATCAAGAATCATCAGATCCCTTAATATACTGGTAAGCTAGCATATTTATTAATATACAGATGCTTGTAAAATGACATAATAAGACCATCAAAATAGCCAGTGAAAATAGCTGTTGAATTCCCTCCTCAAATTTACATATTTCTCATTTAACTAATAAAATACTAGGGAAGAACTCAAACTCACATTACGGAATGGGCTATATGCAGTTTATTAGTAGTCTAGTTCACCTTCCCTAATGATTCATTAGGATTATTTCTAACCCAACTTGATTCTTCTTTCTATTATTTTTGGGGAGATTTTTTTCCTCTGTTCCTACAGTAGATATAGGTATTTTAGGAAGCCAGTTATCTATTTCCTGTTCTTTTTGGACAGCAATACCCGGATTTTTATTTAGAGTTCTACTCCATCCTCATGAAGCCTGTGTACTTCTAGAGAGGCTGTCCTCTCCCCACATACTTCAGTCATTCATCACACCCATCACTAGCTACAAACATGAAAACATGAATGAGTACATAGTGACATAGACTAAGGAACAGTTTAGACAAGCTTCTATAAGCTTATTCAAGTTAGCTTTTAATTGTATAGTTTGCATGCTAAGTATAAAATAAAATGATTACCCACATTGCACATGTTAAAGTTTTTATATCAAGTGTTTAAGAGTAGAAACTAAACCTATATCCCTTAATTCTAAAATAAAATATGCAAAATATAAATATTACCTTTAATTCTATAGGTTAATCTGAATTTATATAATAATAAATTTATGATGATGGCAATTAGCTGTAACAGAATTATTCTCATTAGAGGACAAAACAGGCTTGCTCATCACTATACTGGCTCTAAGCCTTCAGAACTTAATGAATGCTAAAATATTAAAATCTCATCCAGTTTACCATTGAGCCATAATTTACAAGTATAAATGCATAATAATCCTTTGGACTTCAGAGGTAATTTATGAGCAGTATTCTCACAGAGGATGATGATAATTCACTCTCAATTAGCCCAGCTTGATTTAAATCATTGATTGCCCCATGTTTAATAATAATTTAGTAATAATGAAATTAATACCTCCTTCTATTTTTGGATAAAATTATTAATGAATCCATGGTGAATTTTAACTTTAAACATGAATGCTTATAAATATCTTCTTCAACTCTTCTATCTGAGATTGGTTTCTCTTTGCAGGTATTGCTAACTTTATAGGAAGAATCTGATTTCCTTGAAAATGTTGAGGCTCTGGCCATTAAACTATGTCCTATCTCTGCCTTCTAGGAATCTCCAGATGTTCCAAGATCTGGTTTGCAAACGTCTGATTCTTCTAAAATTACAACCACAATATTCACTTTCAGAATATCTTATCAATATCAAATACCTCAGATTTGAAAAAGATATTGGTAGAGTTATCTATTTCTTATGATTTACCATTTCAAAAGAAAAAAGGAAACAGTTTACAAACTTTTTAAATTACAGTCTATGTCTGAAATATAATCATTATTAATTATGCAGATATTACCCTGATTCTGCTAAAATGGATTTATGAAATAATTTATATATTCAATAATTTTAGCAAATGAGGAAATTTTATCAAAGGTGGCAACACCTAATGAGATTGGACTCATTCCAGCTACACTATGGATTGTAATATGATGTTTTCTTTTGTCCATGGGTTGAGTACCTATTTAGAAAGCATAGATATAATGTGTGCTATCTGTGCAACAATGAGGTGACCTTGCTTGGTTCCATATTTTCTTCTGAGTTGAGACTGAGGAAAATGCCATTACAGCCTCATATCTCAATGGAAAAAACCCTGACAGTTCCTCAGGTTTGATCAGCAGCATCATCCCTAGAATAAACTTTTGCCACAGAATCATTGTGCTTACCTGATGATTCTGACAGCTGCAGAACTTCAGCGCTTAATTTTTCTTTAAAAAATGGCATAGCCTGTGGAAAAATATAAAGAGAATAGCAAAATAAGAAGAAAATAAGAAAAGTCGGAGTGCTGTTATTTTCCTCTACTTGGAAGCCAGTATCAATAGAGAGGAAAGAAAGATCACTGCAGAACTTCACAGAACACTTGAGTTTGTCTCCTACTTCTGTCATCAAATTCTTCTGTGACCTGGGAAAAGTTACCTCTCAGGCTATCAGTTGCCTTTTTTAAGAAGGAGAGGAAGGAGGTGGTCACAGAGATCAAAATTTCTCAACTAGGAGCATGCATCAGCATCACATTTTGAAATTAAACAAAATGCAAGTGTTGGAACTTCACCACAAACCTACTGAATTAGAAGCTCTGTGGCTGGAACCAGATAAGCGCATATTCAAAGTGCACAACTGTTACTCCTGAATACCTGTGGGGCAGATGAATCCTTAGTGTTCTTTCTAGTTCTGATGTTTCTCCATTCTTCTGATTTGATGAATTTTAATTAATAGAGTAGCATTATCTAGAGGTACTAACTAAACTACCAAAAGAGAAGAGGAGATAGTCAACCCTGTAACAGACACTCTGCTAGGTACTGCAGATAAATATGTGAAATATTAGAACTAAATAAAGGAAATTATTTCCTGCTTTCAATTAGTTCAGTCTATTTTGGTGATAAATATAACAATCATAGAAGAAATAGTTAAAATGAGAAGTGAGGCATAGAGAATTAGAAGATGGTGACGTATCCTACAGTTATGGAGTTCAGGAATGCTGCTGTAAAGGATTAGGTGGGATTTGGTTTCATTGCATCCTTGTGAGAAAATGGGGCAGATATAATAAGCCATTGTTTTCTGAACATACCCTAGAGTGATACTGATCATTTTCTTTTGCAAAATTGTATTCTATTGTATACAAAATAAAGCTTGTATATACGTTAGCTAGCTCATTTTCACCTAACTTCAAACTCTTTCCTCAGTGTGACAAATTCATGGAGGAAAGATTAAATTTTACCCAAGTAGAGCTGAAATAATTTATTATCCAAATTGGAAAAAAAGGCATTTTATCACTTTAAACTCACACCTCAATCAAAGATCAATTCCAGGTGGAATAAAGATCAAACAATAAAAGAGAACTTTAAAACATTTAAAAGAGCATAGGAGATAATAGATGCATGACCAGCAATTATAAAAGTTCTTAACGATAACTATAAATTGCAAAAGAAATGCTTGAAAAATTCAACAAGAGTAAAATTATACATTTTTTTCATTAAAAGACACAACAAAAAATTACAAACACAAATCACAAGCTGGGCAAAGATGTTTGATATTATAAACCAACATTTAATCTTCATAATATAATTTGGAATTGTGCAAATTAAAAAAGAAGAGACAAACATGCAAGAAATGATCACATAGTTTAGGGATGATAAACATAAATGTGCAAGAAGCACAAGTGATATGACCAAGGTCACTGGTAATCAAGGAAATTCAAATTACAACCACAAATATACAAAATGAAAAGTACACTAATTTGACAAAAATTTAATCAAAAATTATATAGGCTAATTAAACCACATGTTGGTGAAGGTAGGCAGCAATGGAAACTATTCTACACTGCTTGTGGAAGGACTGAAGCAATCTTGTTAGAAAACAGCAGGGTGTTATTATCTAAAATGAAGATATACACATTCTATAACTTCTAAAACTCTATAGAATGTCTTTCATACATGTTCCAAGAAACATGTACAAGTATACAGCATTATTTATAACAACAAATCTTAGGAAAAAAAACTATATTGTTTTCAGTAAGAAAGTTGATACATTTTATGATCATACAATGGACTATAATACAACAGAGAAAACATATGTTTCACAGCAATACTGATGAAAAAGCCTGTATTGCAAAAAAACTACTGTTGAGCATAAACAAAAATTGCAATAACTGCTATACTAGGTTTACAGTTCACTGGGAATACTCATACTTTCATCCTTGAGGTCTGACACAAATGTCCCTGTCTACTTTGAGGTCATATGGCTAAGTTTAAAATTAAGTGTAAAGGCATACCTCAAAGATATTGCAGGTTTGGTTCCAGATCATCACAATAAAGCAAGTATTGCAATAATGCAAGTCACTGTTCTTTTCAGTGCATATAGAAGTTATATTTATACTATACTGTAGTCTATTAAGTGAGCAATAGTATTTTGTCCCAAAAAAATACATACACCTTAATTTTAAAATATTTCATTGCTAAAAAATGCTAACCATCATCTGAGTCTTCAGTGGGTCATAATCTTTCTGCAATAGTGACATCAAACATCACTGATCACAGATGACAATAACAAATATAATAGTAATGAGAAAGTTTGAAATACTATGACAATTGCCAAAATGTGATGCAGAGACATGAAGTGTGCAAATGCTGTTGGAAAAATGGCACTGATAGATTGTACAACACAGGGTTGCTACAAACCTTCAATTTTGTAAAAAAACACCATGTCTGTATAGCACAATAAAATGAGGTATGCTTGTAATATAATTTCTTTTTATTTCTTTAAAAAATTGATTGATGATAACAACAAAAATTATAAATAGAGCACCAAATCCAAGATGGTTGCTATTAGGAGGTCAATGAAGGAACTGGAAAATATTTGTATATATACATTAAAAAATGACCATAACATTCAAGTTTATCAATCCAATTTATTTATTTTTAAAAGGCTTACTGTCCTTAAGCATCTTCCTTATGACAGATTTTCCTTCAGAATAAAAGTCAATTTGCCTCAGAGTACCCATTAAAATACTTAAAACTTCCTTAGCAAGTAGAGAAAGAACTAGAGAAAGAAGAACAAACAAAATCCAAAGTTAGCAGAAGGAAAGAAATTGCAAAGATCAGAGTAGAAATAAATAAAATAAAGACAAAGAAAACAATAGAAAAAGATCAGTGAAGCTAAAAGCTGGCTCTTTGAAAGATAAACAAATTTGATAAACATTTGCCAGACTCATTAAGAAAAAAAGGGAGAGGGCTCAAACCAATAAAATTAGAAATAAAAAAAGTGAAGTTACAATGTACACCAGAGAAATACAAAGGATCACAAGAGATTACTACAGGCAACTATATGCCAATAAAATGGACAACCTAGAAGAAATAGACACATTCTTAGAAAGGTGCAATATCCCAAAACTGAATCACGGGACTTCCCTTGTGGCGCAGTGGTTAAGAATCCACCTGCCAATGCATGGGATACAGGTCCAAGCCTTGGTCCAGGAAGATCCCACATGCTGTGGGGCAACTAAAGCCCGTGAGCCACAACACTGAGCCTGAGCTCTAGAGCCAAGCCACAACTACTGAAGCCTGTGCACCTAAAGCCTGTGCTATGCAACAAGAGAAGCCACCACAATGAGAAGCCCACGCACCGCAACGAAGAGTAGCCCCTGCTCGCCACAACTAGAGAAAGCCTGTGTGCAGCAATGCAGAACCTATGCAGCCAAAAATAAATAAATAAATAAAATTATTTTAAAAAACTGAATCACGAAGAAATGTAAAATATGAACAGACAAATCACAAGCACTGAAATTGAAACTGTGATTAAAAACTCCCAACACACAAAAGTCCAGGACCTGATGGCTTCACAGGTGAATTTGATCAAACAATTAGAGAAGAGTTAACACCTATCATCCTGAAACTATTTCAAAAGAACTGCAGAATAAGGAACACTCCCAAACTCATTCTATGAGGCCACCATTTCCTTGATACCAAAATCAGACAAAGATACCACAACAAAAGAAAATTACAGGCCAATATCCCTGATGGACATAGGTGCAAAAATCCTCAACAAAATACTAGCAAACCAAATCCAACAATATCTTGAAAGGATCATATACAATGATCATGTGGGATTTATCCCAGGGATGCAAAGATTTTTCAGTATGCATAAATCAATCAGTGTGATACACCACATTAACAAATTGAAGAATGAAAACCATATGATCATCTCAATAGTTGCAGAAAATGTTTTTGACAAAATTCAACACTCATTTATGATAAAAGCTTTCCAGAAAGTGGGCATAGAGGAACATAGCTCAACGTAATAAAGGTCATATAGGACAAACCCACAGCAAACATCATAGTCAACAGTGAAAAGCTGAAAGCTTTTCCTCTAAGATCAGGAATAAGACAAGGCTGTCCAATCTCACCACTTTTATTCCAGGTAGTTATGGAATTCTTAGCCACAGGAATCAGAGAAGAAAAAGAAATAAAAATAATTCAAATTGGAAAACAAGAAGTAAAACTGTCAGTGTTTGCACATGACATGATACTATACATAGGAAATCCTAAAGATGCTACCAGAAAACTACTAGAGCTCATCAGTGAATTTGGTAAAGTTGCAGGTTACAAAATTAATATACGGAAATATGTTGTATTTCTATACACTAACAACAAAAGATCAGAAAAAGATTAAAAAAACAATTCCACTTACCATTTCATCAAAAATAAATAAATACTTAGGAATAAACCTAAGTAGGCAAAAGACCTGTACTCTGAAAATTATAAGACACTGATGAAAGAAATTGCAGATGACACAAATAGATGGAAAGATACACCATGTTCTTGGATTGGAAGAATCAATATTGTCAAAATGACTATACTACCCAAAGCAATCTACAGATTCAATGCCCTACCTATCAAATTACCAATGACATTTTTTTTTGCAGATCTACAACAAAAAAAATCTTAAAATTTGTATGGAAACACAAAAGACCCCGAATAGCCAAAGCAATCTTGAGAAAGAAAAACAGAGGAATGAGACTCCCTGACTTCCGACTATACTATAAAGCTACAGTAATCAAAACGGTATGGTACTGGCACAAAGACAGAATTACAGATCAATGGAACACGATAGAAAGCCCAGAAATAACATGACAGAGGAGGCAAGAATATACAATGGAGAAAAGACAGTCTTTTCAATAAGTGGTGCTGGGAAAACTGGACAGCTACATGTAAAAGAATGGAATTAAAACATTCTCTAACACCATACACAAAAATAAACTCAAAATGGATTAAAGACCTAAATGTAAGACAGAATACTATAAAACTCTTAGAGGAAAACATATGTAGAACACTCCTTGATGTAAATTGCAGCAATATCTTTTTGGAACTACTTCCTAGAGTAATGAAAATAAAAACAAAAATAAACAAATGGGACCTAATTAAGCTTAAAAGCTTTTGCACAGTAAAGGAAACCATAAACAAAATGAAAAGACAACCCACAGAATGGGAGAAAATATTTGCAAATGATGCAACCAACAAGAGATTAATCTCCAAAATATACAAACAGCACATGCAGCTCTATATCAAAAACACAAACCACCCAATCAAAAAATGGGAAGATCTAAACAGACATTTCTCCAAAGAAGACATACAAGTGGCCAAAAAGCACATGAAAAGATGCTCAACGTTGTTAATTATTAGAGAAATGCAAATGAAAACTGCAATGAGGTATCACCTCACACTGGTCTGAATGGCCATCATCAAAAAGTCTGCAAATAATAAATGCTGGAGAGGGTTTGAAGAAAAGGGAACCCTCCTACACTGTTGGTGGGAATGTAAATTGGTACAGCCACTATGGAGAACAGTATGGAGGTTCCTTTAAAAACTAAAAATAGAGCTACCATATGATCCAGCAATCCCACTACTGGACATATACCCTGAGAAAACCATACTTCAAAAAGATACATGCATCTCAATGTTCATTGCAGCACTATTTACAATAATAGTCAAGGTATGGAAGCAACCTAAATGTCCATCAACAGATGAGTAAATAAAGAAGATGTGGTACATATATACAATGGAATATTACTCAGCAATAAAAAGAATGAAATAATGCCATTTGCAGCAATATGGATGGATCTGGAGATTACCTGAAGTAAGTCAGACAGAGAAAGACAAACATCATATGGTATCACTTACATGTGGAATCTAAATAAATGGTACAAATGAACTTATTCACAAAATGGAAACAGACTCACAGACATAGGAAACAAACTTATGGTGACCAAAGGGGAAAGGTAGGAGGGAGGGATTAATTAGGATATTGGGATTAACATATACATACCACCATATATAAAATAGATAATCAACAAGGACCTACTGTATAGCACAGGGAACTCTACTCAGTACTCTGTAATAATCTATATGGGAAAAGAATCTGAAAAAGAATACATATATGTATATGTACGACTAAATCACTTTGCTGTACACCTGAAACCAATGCAACATTTTAAATCAACTATACTCCAATATAAAATAAAAATAAACACTTACAACTTCATTTAAAATAAAGAGCTAACAAAAACCCAAAGACGACATTTAGAAAAAACAACAAAAACAAAAACAAAACAAAACAGAACTGTCTTAACAGTAATTTGTGCTGGAACCAAGCAAACAAAATTTGCAAAGTAATCCAGTCCATGATAGAACTGATGAATAATGCCTAGGCTAAGCACCTACTTTGGAATGACTGGGCTGAAGATTACTCTAAAAGCCATAGAACCTTCTGTTAGAAGGCTGAAGAGTTTACAAAGAAATTTCAGGAAAAGTTACTTATGGACTAAAATCTGCTATGATTGATTCAACATGTTGTAAAAAGCCCAAGCAGTGGATGTTACATGCCCTGTACTGTAAGACTTAGAAATGGAAATGTATTTGCTTGTGGCAGTTATGTATTTGTAGGTTTTTTTTTTAATCAAAATTGTTCTGAATAACTTGTAAAGAAAGGATTAAGCACTTAAGATATTTTATAATAAAATAATTGAATACATTAAATTTCCTCTGAGGAGAATTAAATTATGGAAATGTTTAATTGCATTTTTGTATACCTCTATATTTTAAGTTTCTTATATCAAGATTATATTGATTTTGTAAACCTAAAAAGTATAAGGGTTAAACCTTTAACACCAGCTATTTAAAGAGAAGGCTACTAATAAAATTATAAAGATATTAATTCTAAGGGAATTCATGCATGTTAGATTTTAATAATCAGTTTAGAAATACAGTAGCCAATACTTTTTAGCCTCTCATATTTACATAATTTACTAACCTTTCTTCTGAGTTATTCATTTTATTGTTCATGTTCTTTACAAAAATGTCATTATAGTCAATATTCTCTCTATATAAAGGAAAATATCTCTGTTGGACTATTAAATGAAGTATTTCAAACACATTTGGCAGTCTGTATCTCACAGTACCTACAAATATGTTTTACCACTAGCATGAAGGAAATATAATGCCTAGAAATTATATTCCTAAGAAGTAAACCATATAAATGAGGAAAATATTCCCTATAAAGAAAAAAATCGAACCTATTTTCTTTGCTTAAGGCAAACACCAACAAAATGTGACACAATGAAGATTTATAACACAGCAGCACATGCTGAGGTCGATAAATTAGTCAATTTAGCCAACATGTACTTAGATCACATTAAGGTTCATATTCATCAGTAGCTCTCAATAAATTCAAGATAAACTATAACTTGGAGGAATATTTTCTATATGTGTGTGAAATCTAAGCAAAAGAAGATTTTTGTTCCATTCAGAAATCAAGACAAATAAATAATAAAATTCATTCTTTATCCAAATGGACATATTTGAAGTGATAATCTCCAATACTGGACTCTGTTCTTTTAGTCTCTTTTTATAGTTTCTGTGTTAATGGATAAATATTCCTGATAAATTCATGAACTTAGAGAGCATGGGGTGCCTTTCATGCTGGCTGCATGATTTTGATTTTGTTTCATATAAGACTGTTGGAAGGTTTAACAATTTATTTTGCAAGAAAATTTCAGGACAAGGACTATGTTTCCAATTATTCATTCATGTCCCTAATCCTATTTCCCATGGTTATGATTATCTATGAACTTGACATCACATGATTTACAGGATGCAGTGTTCAGAGTAATCAGGAGAGAATTCTGAACTGCCAATATGCCCCTTAAGTAGTAACTATTGAGTGCGTGATTGTCTGTAAGAAAGAAAAAGAAAGGCATCTAAAATCAAGTGCTGAAACCCATAGTTCCACCGTAATTTAAGGATCCAGGGTCTATGGTATCAAAATATTCTAGAAACATAAATAATGTCTTTGTGGTATTCATTGTGCTCTCTTGGTTCTGAAATCCCTCACTGTCAACAATTGGTAATGCATTTCAGCTAACTCACTCTGTCATGCATTCATCTATTATTTTCAAACTTTTATTGTACACCTACTATGTGCCATACACTACCCTAATTATTGAGTATATAGTGTTGAAGCAAATGGAGATGGATGGCCTCTGCCTTTGTTAATAAAGTGCTATTAAGGAAAAAGTAATGGCACTGTGAACTATCAAAGAGAATAATTACGTAAGTGGTGACAAGCAGGAAGGATATTAACTTAGACTGAATATCAGTGAGGGACTCTTTAAGGAAAGACATAATGATAAAACCTAGATGTAAATGAAAGGTAATATTTTTCAAGGGAGACATTCAATGAAGAGGGGCAGCATGAATAGAGTCTTATGGATAGAAAGGAAGTTAGAATGTTTTAGGAAGTGAAATAACACATGATTCCTTGAACATAATAAAAAAGCAGGAAAATGAAAATAAGATTAGGCTAATGTGATTCACAGGAGATGGTCATACGGGGCATTTTTAGGCCACATTTTTCATAGTGTGATAGATAGACTTTTAAAGTATTTAAAAGCAGTGGTGAGTAACATTCAACTTATATTTTTAAAAGATCACTCCTGTATGGAAAATCAATAAGCGGGGAGTAGAAGGGAAAGTAGGGTGTTTATTTAGGGAGAGAATTGCAGAGGCAGTGGTGGGAGATTATGGCATGCTCCATGGTGCTGAATTAGAGGTGGAGGAGAGGGGTTAGCAGAATTTTGGAGGTAGACTTCAGTCAGAGACCTTGGTGGCATACTGCAGTTTCGTAATGCTGGGTGTAAAGAGGAAGTGACCCAAGTTGCTGCCTGAGTAACAGAATGAGTGGAGATTTTACAGACTGAAGGAGGAGAAAGATTTGGCAAGTAAGATTAAGCATTCAGTTTTGAATATGTTAAATTTGAAATTTGTGTCAGACATCCAAGGAGAGAGATAACAAAATCTGTTGGTTATATAAGGCTTGATCTGAGAAGATAATTTTGGTCTAGAAGTAGAAATTTTGGAAGTGTTGAAATGTAAACAGTATTTAAAGCTGTGGATACATGTTAAATACTTTATAAAAACTTCCTGGGCTCAATGTTCCTACAGTCATTAGGGAGAAAAATGTGTTCACATAGAAAGTTAATACCAGCTTAATGGAACTAATTTTAGCACATTATAGATTTCTGGTTGCTTGTTAGGACTACATTTGTTTCAAATAAAAGTGCTACTACTGCAGCTTTAAAAAGATAGAGGCTTAATTGTCCCATACCACAAAAAGTTAGGTATCAGAGAATTCAAAGCTAGTATTATAACTGAATATACCATCAGAGTACATTACTTTCCAACCTACTATACATCAGGATGTAAACCTTTAACATAATGCTACTCAACTCAATGTTATCAAATGGCCATTGGAGGTCACGTCTGCATTTCTTTCTATAAGTACTTGGGAAGACTAGCATTACAAGGCCATTCTTAGCTACACGGAAGCCTGGAGTACTAAGTATGTTTAACTGAGACATGGCTAAATGGGCATTTTATTCATAAAGACAAAAGAGGGGACCTTCTATTGAGTAGATAACTAGCAGTCACTAACGTTGGTATAGTCTATGGTGTAATACTCTTCAAATTTGAGGATAATAATTTAAATTTATTTTAGTTCTTTTATCAGTTATTTCCATAATATTATTTTCTCAGGCTTGTACTTTTCAGTTTGTAATGAATTGGAATATTCATGAAACTTAATATCCGAGAATATATTACAGAATGTTTTTGTTATTCTATAACAATCTAAAAGATATATACCATACACTGGCAACTGTTCATATGCATTTCATAAATGTGACATTATCTTAAAAACTAGAAAAGGTCTAAATTTCTACCAGTGATAAATTTCTACCATTGATAATGTATATCAATGCAGAGTGTAATCTGAAATAATTTAAATGACTAAGATACATCCATATATACTAACCTGAAAAAACACCAATAAGACAAGAGTTAAGTGAAAAATGTAAGCCACAGAAAATTATGGAAATCAGGGTCAGCAAACATATTTTGTAGTAATGTAAAACAGTAAATGTTATAGGCTTTACCGTCTACAGTTAGTTGCAACTACTCAACCCTGTCCTTGCACCATGAAAGCAGCCACAGACAATATGTAAACAAACTGGGACAATTGTTTACCAATAAAATGTATTGGTAAATTGGTAATTTATTTATAAAAACTGGATTTGGCCCACAGGTAGTGTTTTGCCAAATTCCAATGTAAAGGATGAGTCTACCAGAAAAATCTAATTTAATAAAAATGGAAATGATACATATAATTATTGATGAAAGATACATTTACTGAAAGAGAGAAGGAAAGATGGAGAGAAAAAAATTGGTTTTCTTTTGCAATGAAGAATTAATGGGGTTCAGCAAAAAGAGACTTGAGAGCAAGGAAACTAAAATTTTCACTTCTTACTTTATATAAAATTTAAATGATGAAATGTAATTTTTACTTGAGCATTCATAGTTTACAAATAAAAAAGTTCTTTAAGGAGGAACATATGGTTTTTGAAACTACTGATATATTTATGGCTGTACTTGAAATTAACTGACACAATAAAATCAGCTGTTATCTGATGCTGAGATCTTCCAGGTTCAAGAATTGATAACTAATAAAAAAGATTCTGATTTTTTTTTTTTTAGTTTTCCAACACATGGTTATTATGCTTGTAGTTGATGTACAGCACTTGCATAAAAACATATTACACATGTTCTGAAGTAAACATGGCTTACAATATGACAGGCACAAAATGAATGATAAAAATATATTAATAGACATTATGGAATTAAGAAGAGAATGAACTATGCATTTCTTCTTAATACTATCAGGGACATCAGTCCACTGGCAACCCCAGACTTTGTTCGGTTACCAATATCAGACCTCTGGTGCCCTCTATGGCCTTGTTGAAAATCTACTAGTACTCTTATCTTATCTCTAGGACCTAATTCCTTCAATCCCAAATAGATTGTTCCAATCTATTTTCATCTTGTATTTTAAATCCCATTTTGTATTATCATTTTACTACATCCCTTGAATACTCACAAATTCAAACAAATTATTATTAGCTACCATTATTTCCCCTATTCAAATGGCTTTTGTTATTAAATATTTACTCTGTGCCAAACACTTTGCTAAATTCTTTATGCGTTCCTTTATTTCATCTCCACATAACCCTGTGATATAGACACTTTTATTCCACTATTGCAGACAGGGTATCTAGAGTTTAGGTACATTAAGCATCTTGCCCAATGTCACATAGCTAGAAAGAGGAGAAAATTTGAAGCCAGAACAGTGGGATTCCAAAACACATTCTCTTTGTTGCCCATAGTTTCCTGTCTCATACTGACAATTTGGCTGGGAAAAATCACTCAATTCTATAACATATGGTTACATAGACTGTGTTATTTAACTTGACTGGACTCTAATGCCACCCAGAAATTTTTTACAATTCATCCAACTTCTCTCTCTTACTTCCCACAATGATTGTTGCAAGCAGGTCTTGCCCTGTCTCCTTCATCTCCTCTACCTTCATGCTAAGACATCACTGTCTCTATTTTACAGAGAATATAAGGAACGCCAGGCGGGATTTTCTAATACTTCCTGCTTACCCCCATGTGAACATCTTATTGGCATCAGCACTTAATTTCATTTCTTTTTATTTTGTCTTGATAGGTTATATATCTATTTTCCTCAAGTTAAATCCTTCCATCTCAATTTAGGATTCAAACTCCTTTTAACTTCCAAAGGAATTTCCACAAAAGTTAGACTTTTTTTCCTCTTCCTCCTTACTGGCTCTCACCTCTCAGGCATGGGACTGGTGATAAAGTCTTGGATTAAAATTCTAGCCTTGTAAAACAGGTTCTTAACACCTCCAAGCCTAGCATAAAAAAAATAATGCACAAAAAGAACACAGCAGGCCTCACCGAGGAGGCCTACCATTCCTACTGAAAGTCACTTAACAAAGTCAACATATTCTTGGCTTATCATCAAAATTCACTTACAGGGCAGCTCATTGTAGATGATGTTTCGCTAAAGGTGGTATTTGCAGAGGGAGATGTAGAGCCAATAACTGTTTTGTAAAAGTTTAAGATTAAATATATAGTCTTGTTAATGGTTCTTTTTTGTTCTCCTCTGTGGTTTAATTTTTTGACTGGAGATTTATTTCTCCATTATAAACGCCCTTTTTACTATGTTGTGGCATACAAGCCACCTTTTAGCCTTTACATTACTCGGCTAGTGGAGTAAGATGACTGGAAATTATTTCCTAGTTTACTAGAAAAAATGAAATAAGTCTGTTTCTGAGCATTTCCTAGGGGAAAGCTGGCCATGAAATGTATTGATATACTTGGGAACCCAGTCCCTTTTTATTTGGCTCCTGGATAAATTTCTTCTCTAGATATGTGTCCTTTTAATATCATTACAATAATTATGATACAAGTTAATAAACTTATCCATAGAAGTTAATCATATGATATTTATTTGATTTTCTCACATATTTTAATACTGAATTAATCAGATGTTTTATAAGTACCAAAACTCTGTATAAAGCACCATTTACAATGCCAAAGTAAAATTATTCACATGACATGAAGCTTGGTAGGTGAAGATTTCTTTATCTCATTTGGATAACTAATCTAGGGATGATCTTCTTGTTGAATTACTAAAGCAAGGAACAGCTATTATAAAATTCTGTTTTAGAAGGTTATAAACATCTTTCATTTCATATCTTGTACATTAGTTAATCATTCAATGCCTTCCTCAAATCGAATTTTTCCCGTGATCACACCTTCACACACATACCAGCCAGAAATAATCTCTTCCTCCAGTGTTCTCACATTGCAATTAGTACCTCTTATAATAGTCTGCCTATTTAAACCTTTTATTTCCCATTAATAACCTGGGTGTTTGGCATTTTGTAAAGACAACTGTGTATCCCACACGGTGTCTAGTACAGAGTTGTATTTGTAGTAAGTACTAAAAAACGTGATGATGACCAATTAAAATATATTCATTTTGAGTATGTTAAGCCTTAGATTTAGGTGTTGAGAAGCAATCATTCTAGTGTGTTCTTTGAGGCCCTGTCAGTTGATAAATTCAATGACAGAGGAAAAACCTCTAACTATGGGAGTGATTTTGGCAGGAGAATGAATTAAGGGGGTTACCCCTGGGTTGTATTTTATTTGAAACCCTAAGAGAGATTTTTTTATAGACATCTAAAGTTTTAGTTGCCTCAATTATAAAGAAGCTTTTTACATAGTGAGATTAAGTATACAAGATTTGCAAATAATTTACATTGTTAAGATAGACTGATAGAGCTCAGCAAGAGATGGGATGAAAGTATTTAGAAATCTAATTATCAGCTGGCATTGGAATGTGTCTGATCTGGAGACATTATTTTAAAAAAAAATGTATTAGGTAAAAGTTCTAGGGAGAATCATGCTTGTATGGCTTCAAGCACCAGAATATGGGTACTTCTTCTGACCTCAATTAACTTTCAGATATAAAATGTTTACAAAATTACTACTTATCTAAAGGTTAAAAGGTGTGAATGTCATGGTAACATGAGGCTGTATTTCTTGAATCCTGGTTAATAGATTTCAAACTGAAATATGGGCTTACAGGTGTTATTTGGTGTAACAGAAGATACTCTATAAAGAATATTGTGACAGAGATTACTAGCTTTCTCTGAAAGCCATTTTCCCCTTCTTCTATATGATAGAGTTGAATAAGGAATAGCTGTAAAGCTAAACGTTCTGCAGGCTTCTTTTTAACTAGACGTGACTATATGCTTAAATTCTGAACAGTAGAATACCAGTAGAAATGATGTTTCACTTCTGGTGCATATTTTTTTAAATTAATGTGGACCAACGACTCTTTCTTTCCCTCTTTCCTGCCACTCTAGACACAGTCTTTAGTGTTGGAACAGTCATTTGGACACAATATGAAGACAACAGTTCAGAACGGTAACACCTCCTTACCAGCCTAGACAACCTATCTCTGTACTCAAATTAATAAGGATGTAACATGTACTTTAAATTTAGCATAGCAGATAACTGTGGATAGAGAATGAATGTCAAATAAAACATGAAAACATAGCACAGAAAGGGGACAAAATTAAAGTGGAACTGTACCTTACATCACACACACACACACACACACACACACACACACTACTTAAATGTAAGGTTGACAATTGTAGTAAGCAAATATAGAGGATACCTAGTTAAGTTTGAATTTCAGATAAGAACTTTTAGTATAGGTTTGTCCCTAGCAATATTTGGAACATAATTATACTAAAAAGCTATTTGTTGTTTATCTGAAATCAAATATAACTGGGTGTCCTGCATTTTATCCAGACACTGTACTTAAATGTCAAAAGAAAAATGAGAGTGACATCAGCATCATAGCAGCATAAGAGCCATCTTTCACCCTTGTTTTTTTGCATCCTCCTTCAACAAGAAAAATTTGGCATCTATTCATAAACAAAAGTGGTTTTGAGGGAGCTGTGGGACCTAGCACCATACACCAAGGGACTGGGAAGGAGTCTTGTCCACTTGTGCATCAAGACAGACAGACCTCAGTCCTGGCTGCAGACCTTGCAGTGGCCCATAAACAATCACCCATGGGTGAGAGAGGCTTTGTGGAAGTACAAGTTTCCAGAAGAGAATTGCCAGCACACCACTGGAGCACTATGGAAAACAGTATGGAGGTTTCTCAAAAAGTTAAGACTAGAACTATTATATGTACTAGCAATCCCACTTCTGGGTATACATCTAATGGAAATGAAAACCAAATCCCAAAGAGATATCTGCACTCCCATGTTGATTGTAGCCTTATTCACAACACCCAAGTTAGGGAAACAATCTAACTGTCCCTCAATGGATGAATGGATGAAGATGATGTGAAGAAGATGTAATACATATATACACACACACATATGTATACTGGAATATTATTCACCCATATAAAGAAGAAAAACCTGTCATTTAATTTTTGGTAACATAGATGGTCCTTGAGGGCATTATGCTAAGTGCAATAAGTCAGAAAGACTAAGATAAATACTGTATGATATAATTTACATATAGAATCTTTCAAAAAGAGCCAAATTTGTAGAAACAGAGAATAGAATGGTGGTTCCCAGGGGCTGAGGGGTGGGGGAATTGAGGAGTTATTGGTCAAAGGGTAAAAACTTCCAGTTAAAACAGGAATAAATTCTGGGGACCTTATGTACAGCATGGTGACTATTGTTAATACTGTATTACATTCTTGAAAGTGGCTAAGAAAATAGATCTTAAATGTTCTTACCATAAAAAATAAATGGTAATTATGTGATGTGATGGAGGTGTTAGCTAGTGCTACAGTGGTAATCATTTTGCATAATATAATTGTATCAAATCAACATGTTATATGCCTAAAACTTACACAATGTTATAGGTTAATTATATCTCAATAAAGTTTGGAAAAAAAGAAAATATTATGACACAGGAAAATACATATCTCTCTGAATGAAGACTTTGAAAAGACTTCTTAAACCTCATACAAAGAACACTAACCTATAAAGGCTGATAAACTTGAATATTTTAAAGTTAAGAACTATGTTTGAGCAATAACACTTAACATAGAATGGAAAAAAAAGTTAGAATGTGGGAGAGGATGTTTTCAACACATATAACCTACGAAGTTTCAAGAAAAGTTATAAGGAAAGAAAATAAAAATTGACAAAAGACATAGACAGTCATTTCATTAAAGAGGAAATACATATGGCTAATAAACAGGAGATTTAATCTCAAACATAAGGAAATTATAATAAAGAACAAAATAAAATACCATTCTATCCTGATCAATTGACAAAAAAGAAGAATTCTAAAAATAATAAGTGCTGGAGAAAATGTGAATCATTAGGTTTTTAAATAACTACTGATTTCAGCAATCTGATGGGAGAAAAATGGTTTCTCAGTGTTTTTATTATTTTTTAAAATAATTGTGATTGACTTTGCCTATTTTTTCATACATTTAAGGGTATATATATATATATATATATATATGCACACGCACATATAATTTAAAAATATTGTCTGTTAATGTCTTTTTCTTATTTTTCCATTGGCTGCTAGTACTTTGTGCTTCACTTTTTGTTCATATGAAATCAGATTTTTAGCCTCTGACCTCCAGTATGACTCTTATGATTAAAACCAGGTTTTGTACAGATCATTCTTTATAGAAATTCCTTTTTTTTTCCCGTTACCAATTAAAATGTTTTTCACAATAATCAATTCTTAAAAGATACATTTAAAATCACTTAACTATGGTATTCTGAGAAACAAACAAACAAAAGCCCCCCACATTTATCTGTTTTTTTGTTTGTTTGTTTGTTTTGCGGTACGCAGGCCTCTCACTGTTGTGGCCTCTCCCGGTGCGGAGCACAGGCTCCGGACACGCAGGCTCATTGGCCATGGCTCACGGGCCCAGCCGCTCCGCGGCATGTGGGATCTTCCCGGACCGGGGCACGAACCCGTGTCCCCTGCATCGGCAGGCGGACTCTCAACCACTGCGCCACCAGGGAAGCCCTCAAATATTTCATGTTTATAGAACAGCAGTCCTCAACCTTTGGGTATTTGAGACACAGATTTGAAGAGCAGACTTTTGTATATCAAACTAAAAGGAATTACAACGTAAGCAACTGTTTGCAAAAGCAAGATAAAGAACACTGCAAATGCTTTCCATAAGTATGGTATTTTTTACTTGATGCCCTTTCAGTGCTATATTACCTTTCAGTAAAATATACTTTTGACTTGTCCTGTATTTCCTTATATATTCATGGAAGGGTTTCCTGGTTCCTGATTGATCTTATGCCTTGCAGAAAGTTCTACTTACTTCACCATATCCTGGTGTTTATGGCTTAATAAAAATTGACACATTATTAAATATTTGGCTTTATACTTGTGAAGACTTCACAAATAAGATGAGTCTAACTATTTTAGGAAACTAGAAGATCTAAACTGTATTTTCTGGCCAGAAGACTTGCTAATGAACTGTATACTGGGGATTAGGTAAAAGAAAGTGAAAAATAATACCTCTTAAAAACAATTTCACATTTCCACTATTTTTTAGCTCAGCATTTCAATTTTTTTACATTTTATGTAATTATAATCAGTTCTCATTTATTTTCTCACAATCAAGTTTTAACCACCATATCTCTGAAATAACAAAATATTTTAATGAATTTCTTAATTAACATTGATCTATAGTTTATATTTTTCCTCTTCTAGAGAGGAAAAAAAAGGGTGAATACTTAAGGGATTTTATTAGCTTTCAGTAGAGCTTCACTGATCAGTTTGATAGAACTGTGAAGAAATAATGCCACAAATGAAATAGTAGCTGTGATAGTGAAAATATCTCTAGAAGGAAGAAACAGTTTAAACTGAGAGAAAATATAATGTAAGATTAATTTGATGTAAATTGATATGAAAATAATGGGTTTGAAATTTTAGGAGGTGATTTGTCTGCTATGTGGCAAGCATTGTACTTGTGTTAATATATTTTGCATATTGCCACCTATTTAATCCTTAAAATAACATTTCAAAGCAGATAACACTGTCCCCAATTGACAAATGTGGAAAATGAATGCAGGAATATTAAAGTAACTGACTCAATGTCATATTGAGCCTGTTAAAGGAAGAGTTAGGATTAAAACCCATTGGGTTGTAAACTCAATGCTATTTCTATCATAACTTGCTGCCTCACTTAAATAAGGACATTTATTTTTATTTAACAGAGCTACTATGAGTAAATGACAAATTCTGGTAGTATAGTGACAGTCTGGGTATGAGTAAGACTCAGACCAAGTTTATATCTGAAAGATTGTATGTCAAAGTTAATTAGGTAAAATCAGGAATCACATTGAAATTATTTGATTTATATGACTCTTTCTGACATAATAACAGTTAATTTTAGTTTCATTGTTACTTTGAATTGAAGTTTGCATTATAAAGTTTTACAAAGCATTTTGCAAAGATAAATATCTGTAATCTTGAATTGTGTATTCTCTGAGAGTAGGATATGCAAATCTGAGTCTGTCAGATAGTTTATTCATTGTTATCACATAACTGGCAACTGTTCATACCAGAAACACGCTAAATTAGCCTATATGTGAAAAGATAGTGAGAATCAATCTAAAGTCCTCAGAAAGGGTACTAAGTAATGACAAGGAAGTCACATCCAGGCAGCTGGACCTTCCTATAATTTTCCCAAAGCATTTTCCTTAGTAGAGGCCCTAACTCTGACAAAGGACTGATATTAACATGTCCCTGGGAAGAATCTGTTTGTTTCCTTAGCAGCTCTCTGAGCAAGTAGCAGTCTGATCATTCTGTACCCAAGAGATATTTAACACAGACCAGGAAAATTAAGATCATACAAATAGATTTCTCTTCCTTTCAAAGAGGTAGCCCTGAATTAGATCTTCATCTTAACACTAGGTTAATCATCAACCACATAATAAAACTGAAACAAGCCTATGGTAGGGATGACATTTTCCTTGTCTCCAACTGAGTTTTTGAGATGCACAGGTTTCACAGAATATAACTGTATGTGATCAAACACCTTTGAATGATTCATAAATTAAACAAGCAAGAAATGAAAATAGCAGTGATTATTTTTAGACTGGTAGTATTAGTTCCCAGAAATAATATCTTCTAATTAGGATGCTACAGTCTTCTAATTAGGATGCTACAGGTGAATACTTAGCACAGTTGTAAAAAGCAAAGTGAAAATATTTGTAAACATTTGCATCATTCAGTTGAGAAAACTGAAAATATAAGTTACAAAAAGCTGTGCAGTCTTTTAATGCATTAGCAAAAATGTTTGGAGAAAATTATACCAAAATGGAATTTACAAACCACAGAAACAAGTTTTATTACTGGAAGGAATGTAAAAGACAAGCTGGTTACAAAGCAAACATTCAAGGATTTAAAGTGAAATGTTCCCATTATATAAGTGAAGCAAATGAAGTTAAGAGAACTTACGTGATTTTCTATCATATAAAATATATATTTAATAGTTCTAATTCAAACTCATTTTTAAATTTATGTACAAATTTGAGAAAAAATAACTAGCTTTTATCTTTCATCTTAATTTTTGAAATGAATGTAATAGTGCAAATACATTTTAGCCATATCATAATGCTATTAAGTCACACGAAAACTATAATTTCGATCTGTTACCACACTGAACTTAATCATAATCTATTTTTTCTAAAGAGTTTATTGCTTTATTTAATTTATTAGGTGTTATGCTAATTTTATCCAGGAGTTGCCTTGCGAAACAGATGGTTGATAGATGTACTGAAATTTATAAGTTTGTAATTACATTATTGAATTCTGGCCCTTTCACTTGTGTTGATTACCCTTAAAGTTGATGAATATACATATATAAATTTTTAAAAATACATTATTCTTAATATTTCCTGGGCCCTTGGGGAACAAATCCAAAAACCCGGAAGAGCTAGGTAGAAAGAAAGAAAAAAAAGCAATGAATAAAAGTAGCTAATGTTGTCTGACAAAATTAGCTGCTTTTCTTTTCTCCACTTATAGCAAGTAAAAAGGCCACCAAGAATAGATGATCCCTAGTACTACTTGATGTGGACACATTACTAAATTCTGTCTAATGCCATTTAAAGCAGAAATGTCCTGCAATAGCTTTCGGAGAGTTCTGTAAAGAGAGTGCTGATATGCAACCTTGGTCCCTCCTTAATCATCCCTTTCCCCATTCTAGCTCCAGGAACATAGATACCAGTCTACAACTGATCCATGTGAATGATACAAAGATCAGCCTAAGGATATAACAAAAATTACCTTGGAAGAAGTAGGTTGCCTGAAGACTTCATGAAGTAGAAGCACATACCAGCTCTGGATTGCTTATAGATTTTTATTTTGTTTACACAAGTGTTAATCTGATTCTCTATTACTCAGAACCAAACTTGACTAAGTGATATAGACAAATAGTCATATGCACATAATGAAGACAAAAGAAGAATAAAAGGAGAAATAAAGTTAGGGAAAATACAAAATCTTTTAGAGTTGATCTGGAGCATATGCTAGAATGGCTTCCTTTATCATAAGCAATCAAAATATTATCTGTGAGAGCACATGGCTATATTTTTCCACAAGTGTGCCGTAAGGCTGACATTTCCACAATAAAAAAATAAAACAAAATAAACAAAAATTCTGACACAAAGATAAAATCTTGCAGAAGACTGGTGTGAAGAATAAGAACTGAACCAAAAGAAACAAATTTCATTAATAAAATGAAATAAGAGCACCTGCATGAAATAAACAAGTGCTTAAAAACAAAATCAGAATGTTAACTTTAAAAAGTGGCAACTCTCACATGATAAATGTTGTGTTATAAGCAAGTGATTCACACAAAAAAATAGAAAATGGGAAAACACATGAAGTTATAAAGATAATTACAAAACGCTAAGAAAAATATTTAACCTTGCTTATAATTAAAAATAAAAACTATTACAATGAAGATCGTTCATATTTCAGTTTAACAATAGTTTCAAATTTTGGTATTACTTAAACTTATGGCTCACGTTGGTTAAACAGACACTTGTATATCATTAATGGGCGTGGAAACTGGTGTAAGTTCTTTGAAGGGAATTTGGCAATAAATGTTAAAATTAAAAATGCATGTGCTCTTTTACCCAAGAATCCTACATCTAGAATGTTATGCTGTAAATATACTTGCATAACTATGCAAAGACGGCCTTTGCAAAGATGGCCATTCATAAATACTTGATATTACCATAAAAAACTACAAGTAACATATTGTTTATCAAGAGATGACAGGTTTCATTCATTTACTTAATGGATAAATATCTTTTCATCATATCCTAAGTTGTTTTCCAGGGTTGAGAACCCAATAATAAAGAAGACAGGAAAAGTCCCTGCTCTCATGGAATTTATATTCTAAGGGCACAGAGAGAGATAAAGAGAGATAAACAATAAAAAAATAAGCAAAAAATTAACAAAAAGTCATCTTTTATATTGATAAATGTTGCAAAGACCAAAAAAAGGGGTATATGAAAGCTACATATTACAGGAATAGTTTTGACTGGAGGTTCAAGGGAAACCATTCTGAGGAGATGATAATTCAGCTGAAAGCTAAAGGATACTTTGAAGGCTACTCTGCAAAGTTTGAGGGTAGCATGCTCAAGATAAGAGCCAGTTCAAAGACACAGTTCATGAAGATGAGTTTGGTATATGTTTCAGTAAGTTTTCTGTAGTAGTAAAAGGCAATATGCTACGTCTTTCAAACAGAATAGAATTTCTAAAGGGAATGAGTGACTTTACAATTTTTGGAGGAGTAGGCTGGATTTCCAGGAATGGCTATTGGCCTACCAGAGAGCTGGCCTGCAAAGGGAGCTACCACTTTTGAGACTACCGTTGGATTCGCTGAGTTCCAGTTCATGCTGCCAAAGCTCTTATGCAGCAAGTTAGGATAAATCACATAGCTGTTGGTGTTCCACACTCACAAAGCTGGTGACCAGATACTGGAAAGAGAAATTTGACTACTTCCTCCACCACACCTGCCTCTCCACATCCAGAACACTGGAGAATGGATGCTTGAATACTGCTGTGAGAGTCCTTGGGTCCTCAAATTTGCATGACAGGAGAAAAAAGCCAAATGGACAGGAAGATGCCCACTGTTTCCCTTCTATTTTCCAAATGCTTGCACAAGTGCATCTGATTAGCAATTCCGATCTCCATCCAGAAACAGAGCTGAAAGGAAATCCAGGAAATGTAGTTTTTAGCTCTCCTATCTTTAGAGGAAAGAATGAATTGCAGTTAGACAAGCAAGTTGACAGTATTGGGAGAAAATTTTAGGAGAGGGAGCTGAGAAGGTAAGTAAAGGCTGACTCAGATAGGGCTATTTAGGTTATGGCAAGGAGTTTGTTTTTATCCTAGGTACAATGGAAAGACATTGAAATTATGAAACCGGAGGAATCTGTAACCTTGTTTACAGTTTGAAGTATCTCTCTGGGGCAATGCATAGATTGAATTATGAATAGAGAGGAAGAAGGAAGGAAAATAGTCCATAGCTATAGTATAGATGAGAGGTGACAGTGGCTTTGAATTATGGAGAAAATCAAGAGAAGCAGATTTAGAATATATTTTGGAAAACAGCTAATGGGACTTGCAGATGAACTGGATGTGGGAGGGGAGGTAATGATGAGAATTAAATTTAGACCCTTAAGTTTTGATTTGAGGACCAGGACACATGATGGTATGACACACTGTCATAAGGAAGCAGAGAAACTGTATGGTGTGAGTTGAGGGCTTGCAGTAGAAATAAAGAATTCTGTTTGTCTGTGAAAATTTTGAGATTCCTATTAAATACTGATGTATGGTCCGTGACAGAATGTTGAGAGTTATTGGAATATAAACAATATTTAAAGATATTGGATTCCTGGATATCATCTAGGATGAGGATATAAATAATGTAGAGAGAAAGGGAAGATATGTCCCAGGATTGTTTCAATATTAAGTAGTAGAGTTGCAGACAGGAATATTGATTAAGAAGAGTCATGAAAGCCTGGAGAAGAGAGTGTTTCAAGAAGGGGGGTATAATTAACTGTGATAAATTAATCATTATTTATCCATATGGTATGTTCCTATGCAGTCCTTAAAATAGCTGGAGCAAATCTATACATGCTAGTATAGAAAGAATTTCAACACCTATTATCAAGTGAGAAAAAATATCTACTAATCTCTTTATGTGAACAAAATACACTTGCACTTTTATAATAATGAGATATAGTAATAATAATGAAGAGCTATCATGTTGCAGTTTACTCATTTCAACTCACAGACACATTCGAATGTCCTGATTTATGAAACTTATTCATTCCTTTTTGGGAGATGCTTATACAAGCCTCTGAGGGACCTCTGAGGGGCTGGAACTCTTGAATAATAAGTGGGCAGATATCCTGCTGTAGTATACAAAAGCTATGGAGTTTTTAGTCCACTCTCTGGGGCTCTGTAACATTGACCTTAGCCAAGTAACTCAGACTTACAGAACCAGATAACCACACAGATGAAAGAGACTTGTTCAACTATACTTTTTAACCAGTTAAAAACAACATGCAATAGTGAAATATTGGGATATGTTTAATATAATTCTTATTTATCAATAATTAAAGCAAGACAACAGTGATAGTAGCAATGACAATGATGAGGCAATGACAGCAGCAGCAAAGCTTTCCTAAGACCCCTTCTCTTCAAGGATACCAAAAAAGTCCTTTTTCCCCTGGGTTCTTTCTAACTTAGAAAACCTGTTTCTTCAAAACTGCTATCATTTTTTTTTTTCTTTTTCCCAGCATCAGCTTGCTGAACTGGTACCAAAACTAACAAAAACAAACAAACAAGCAAACAAAAAAGTTGACTAGAACTGCTACTAATTAAATGTCTCCAAGTTCAGTTGATCTTTTAGCTTTGCCTGACAATTCTTTAATTTTTTTCTTGGTCATTGCTTTCTTTTCCAATCTCCCGAATAATTTCTGCAAACCTTAACAATGTACCTCCAATCTCTATAAAATGATAACTTTCTTATAACTTTGTGGAAATTTCAGAACATTGATAGTGATTATCTATACTCTTCCATCCTTATAGGCAACAAAATTATTATTGGTATCAGGTCCTATGTATGAGACTGTGTCCTAACAGTTAAATATATAAAGTCAGTGTTCAGGGATCTTTTTGATGACTTCTGACTCCACATAGAAGTAGATATCCAGAAGCACATGTAGAAAATTTTAAACTTTTTCAGAAAAATGGAGAAGTAAATGCAAGTAATTTACCTTTTAATTTCTAGTTTCTGAATATCCTGCATTCCAACCCTTGCTCATTCCTTGCCTCTTCACTTAGTCCTTGAAGCTAATCCATCCGGACACTTCTGAGAGCTGGTTTCTTTGTCCATGCCCTCTCTCCTGTACACTCAATACTTCCTGAGCCTACTTGGGGGTTTCCTGTTGCCCCAGCCAAGAGTTACAGCTGTAAAGAATGACTCCTCTCTATCTCCGTGAAAGATAGCATAAATGGCTAGAATCCCAACTTCCCTTTCAGACACCAGTTAAATGGAAACAAACACTTGTCAAATAGAATGATCACGTAAGGAACTATCTATAATTCGTCTGCCTGACAGAGCAATGCAATGTTGCCAGGACCACGTGAAAGAAATTCTGATCTGGCTTTTCAATATAGGAGCCGATATTCAGAAAATGCCATATCACAGATGGACAGGAAAATATCAGATTATTTCCCTTATTGTATGCCTTATAATATGATGCAGTAGGAAAGTACGCAGCACCCCTATTAAAATACCCTTACCTATAAAATTGTACTTTACATATAATTCTAACTTTACTTGTAAATCTAACTTTACGTGTAATTCTCAGAGGAACAAGTTAAATGACACCACTGTTTTGAACTGTTTGTCTTATGTCTTAGTAATATGTTTTTGGATATGTCTTCTCACACAAGGGAAACAAAAGCAAAAATAAACAAATGGAACCTAATCAAGCTTAAAACCTTTTGCAGAACAAAGGAAACCATCAACAAAACAAAAAGGCAACCTACTGAATGGAAGAAGCTATTGCAAATGATATGTCTGATGAGTTAGTATCCAAAATATATAAATAACTCATACAACTCAATATCAAAAAATAATTGATTAAAAAATGGGCAAAGGACATAAACAGACATTTTCCCAAAGACATACAGATGGCCAATAGGCACATGAAAAGATGCTCAACATCACTAATCATCAGGGAAATGCAAATCAAAGCTACAATGAAATATCACCTCACACCTGTCAGAATGGCTGTTGTCAAAAAGACAACAAATAACGAGTGTGGGCAAGGCTGTGGAGAAAAGGGAACCTTAGTATATTACTGGTAATTTGTGTAGCCACTATGGAAAACAGTATGGAGGTTCCTCAAAAAATTAAAAATAGTACTTCCATATGATCCAGCAATTCCACTCCTGGGTATTTATCCAGAGAAAACGGAAACAGTAATTCAAAAGGATATATTCACTGCAATGTTCATAGCAGCATTATTTACAATAGCCAAGATATGAAAGCAACATAAGTGCCCATCAACAGATAAATGGATAAAGAAGATGTGATTGTTGGGGAGGAAGAAATTTTCTTCTACTCTTCTAGGTTCTTCTGGCCAGACTAAGAATTAAGAGACAGATTAACTGGAGAAATAGCTGGAGCAAATCTATACATGAGAGATTAACATGAGACAGATTAACATGAGAAAATCAAACAAAGTTTAATAACATGTATACATGGGAAAGGCTCAGAATAACTGAATAACTCGCCAAAATGGTTCTTTCTTTGTCTATGGATGACCAATGGCTCCAGCACCATTTGTTGAAAATGCTGTCTCTTCTCCATTGAATTGTTTTAGTACCTTTGTCAAGAATCAGAAATTGGTTGGGTATACTTGTTCAGGTCTATTGCTGATATCTCCATTCTATGCCACTGATCTATGTGTCTATCTCTTCATCAATACTGCAATCTTGATTACGAATTTATATACAAAGTCTTGCAATAAGTCAGACTGATTCCTCCAACTTTATTTGTTTTCAAAATTATTTGAGCTATTCTACTTCTTTTGCCTTTTCATATAAATTTTAGAATAATCAATATCTACAAAAATTCTCAATGGGAATTTGATGGGAATTACATTTTACCTGTAATTTATTTGAGAACAACCAACATCTTTACCATGTTTTTCCAATCTATAAACACAGAATCACCTTCCTTTTTGAACTTTTTTTCCCCCACTACTTCACAGTATGCACCTTTAGGAAATGTTTATGCAATTCCTATTGTATTTCAGGCATTCTGTTGGCCCTTTTCATTTGTTACCTTGTGCAATCCTGAAAAAAACCACAAAACTTTGAAATTATTTATCACTTCCTCTAACTTACAAATGAGACAATTAAGACCAAATGATGTCAAACTTGCTCATGTTACACAGCTGATAAGTAGCAGAACAAAAACGGTATTTGTTCTATTCTGTATTTCATGATTTTTCTTCTATGTATCAAAGCTCCCCTTGGATGAAACTGGAACTTCTTATAAGGTACCCAGGATATACCACATTTATTTTCAGTTCTTTATGGCTCAGAACAGTCTTCTTCCCTCATATAGAATAATTTACTTCTCCACCTAGAACAAACCTAACCATACATTACTATTGCTTAGAACGTTCCACCAATCACATTAATCTTTCCATTTACCTGACCCCAACCAGATCTCTACTTTTCTGTGATCCAATTTTGTCTCTCATAAATATAACATATAATTTACAAGTTATTGACCATCAAATGATCTCAAGTGTTTATTTTTCCTCCAATGAGATGCTGAGAATATTAAAGATAAGGACAAGTTCTTAATTTTCCTTTTATACCCAACCTGCTCTACCAGGCACCAGAAACTAGTGTTAAGATGATAAAGTCAAGGAGTCAAGATGGCGGAGGAGTAGGAGGATGTGGAGTTCACCTATAGCCACAAATGCATTAAGAATACATCTACAAATGGAACAGTTCTCACAGAGCACCTGCTGAACACTGGCAAAGAATCGTGGACACCTAAAAGGACAAGAAAAATCCCCGTGTGACCAGGTTGGAAGAAAGAAAGAAGAAGGGAAAAGGAAGAGAAGAGGAAGCAGGACAGGACCTTCACCCCTGGGGGTGGGGGAGCTGAAGGAGAGGAGAGATTTCCTGCAACCGGGAAAGACCCCTCACCTGCAGGGAGATCAGTTGGGACAGAAAGAGAGCTTCAAGGGCTATCAGAGGAGAGAGCAGCAACTGGTCTGTGGCAGGCAGTACAGAGTGAGACTTACACAGATGGTCCTTAACACAGCCCTGCATGTCCCAGCCTGAGAGGTGTGTGCAACAGGGGCTGGGTGCTGGAATGTGGAGTTTGGAGAGCGGACACAGGAAGAGGACTGCTGTTGGCTGTGAGAAGACAGCCTGAAGGGATGGGAGAGAGAAAATCTGCAACTGGGAATGTTTGTGGAGGAAACCCAGCCTGCCATAGAAGCAATGCACCATTGTTGAGTGATGCACAAAGGGCAGGGCCACCACTGCAGCCTCTCTACTCACGCACTGGTCCCTGCCTCCCTGGGTACTAGGAAGGGCTACTGCCCAGGTGGCACTCTCACAACCCCACCAGCCTCCACCTCCTCCTCTGCACTTCGTCCCCAACATGGTGGGTGCTCTCCCAACCATAACCGCCACCACCTCCTCCTACATGCCCTCTCCTCACTGGGGTGGATTTGTGTGCTGCAGAACAGCTTTGGGAGCAGACCCCTGTGAGTGGCCCACATCCAGAGGTGGGGCTGAAACCACAGCTGAGCCCTAGGGGCGGTGCAACTAAGGAAGAAAGGCTGAAATCTCTCCTCACTGCTGTACAAACCACAGATTGACACCTCTGTAGCCAGCTTTGTAAACTCAGTGTCTGCAGAACATCTGAACAAAGAGTGCTCCTGCAGCCAAGATGGGTCTAGTTTTAGCAGCTGTAGACTTTCTGGGCACGTACACATGGTGGATGGACCAGGCTAGAGTCTGAGCTGTCCCTATAATGCCCACAGCAAATCCAGAACCATGATTATTGCAATCCGGGGACCTAACATCAGTGGATCTACGCTGGTGGCCTGGTGAAAATAACGTCTGAGAGACACCAGGGCCAACTGCTGCATAGCCACAGTTAGGGTGGGGTCAAGAGCAGTACCAACAACAGTGTAATCTGAGAGCTTGCACAATGGGTTAAAGATGATACAACAGAGCACACCCACAGGTGAACAGCTCCAGAGGAGGAATACTCAGTGGCTTCTCTCCCAGTGAGAGTGCTCCAGTCTTGCCTACTTTGTACCACAGATTAGAAACACAGCTAAGAAACAGATCTAGGGGCCTCTACTCCAACAACTAGGGAGCAGACCCCACCCCTGACAGGGCAGTGACAACCACAGAGCAAAGAGGAGGCCCGGCTCAATATCCAGGGCAGGTTCTGGTCACAACAACATTAGTCACACCGTCTATCAAGGGGATAATGGCCAGCATTCACTGAGGAAAGAGGTGGCAGACATCTATACTAAAAACAGCTTTCAACCAAAAAATATTAAACCCACACAGGCTATACAGGGACGTTCCCACATAAAAATAGACCTGCAAGACAGTCTGAGGGTCTGGCACTGGGAAGAAGAAGCCCCAGAGGATTTAGCCTTGAAGGCCAGTGGGGCTTGAGTGCAGGAGCTCCACAGGGCTGGGGGAAACAGAGACTCCACTCTTGGAGGATGCACACAAGGTCTCACATGCACTTAGACCCAGCACAAAGCAGTACCTTCATAGGAACCTGGGATAGACCTACTTAGAGGTCTTAGAGGGTCTCCTGAGGAGGTGAAGGTCTACTGTAGCTCACTGTGGGGGTAAGGACACTGGTTTCACAGGTCCCAGGGATATTTGATCTGAGTGAGCTCTCCAAGAGGTTCCCATTTCAGCACTGAGATGCAGAAACACCCAATAACCTTCAGGCTCCAGTGCTCAAAAGCCTCAGGGCAAGCCACCAACAAGATAGGAACACAGCCCCACACATCAGAAGACAGGCTGCCTAAAGTCGTACTGAGCTCACAGCCACCTCAAAACACACACTTTGACATGGCACTGTCCACCAGAGGGACAAGACACAGCTCCACCTACCAGAGGACAGACACTAGTCCCTCCCACTAGGAAGCCTACACAAGCCCCAGGACCAACCACACCCACCAGGGAGTAGACACCAGAAGAAAGAGAAACTACAACCCTGCAGCCTGCAGAAAGGAGACCACAAACACAGAAAGTTAGACAAAATGAGACAACAAAGATGTGTTGCAGACGAAGGAACAAGATAAAAACCCACAAGAACAACTAAATGAAGAGGAGATAGGCAATCTACCTGAAAAAGAATTGGGAGTAATGATAGCAAAGATGATACAAAATCTCGGAAAAAGAATGGAGGCACAGGCTGAGAAGATACAAGAAATTTTTAACAAAGAGAATATATAAAGAACAAACAGACAGAGATGAACAACACAATAATGGAAATGAAAAATACAATAGAAAGAATCAACAGCAGAATAGCTGAGGCAGAAGAACGAATAAGTGAGCTGGAAGACAGAGTGGTGGAAATCACTGCCACAAAACAGAATGAAGAAAAAAGAATGATAAGAAATGAGGACAGTCTCAGACACTTCTGGGACAACATTAAATGCACCAACATTCATATTATAGTGGTTCCAGAAGAAGAAAAGAGAGGGAAAGGGCCTGAGAAAATGTTTTAAGAGATTATAGCCAAAAACGTCCCTAACATGGGATAGGAAACAGTCACCCATGTCCAGGAAGTGCAGAGAGTCCCATACAGGATAAACCCAAGGAGAAACACACTGAGACACATATTAATCAAACTGACAAAAAGAAAAAAATATTGAAAGCAACAAGGGAAAACAAGAAATAACATACAAGGGAATCCCCATAAGGTTATCAGCTGATTTTTCAGTAGAAGTTCTGCAGGCAAGAATGAGGTGTCACGATATATTTAAACTGATGAAAGGGAAAAACCTACAAGCAAGAATACTCTACCCAGCAAGGCTCTCATTCAGATTCGACAGAGAAATCAAATGCTTTACAGACAAGCAACAGCTAAGAGAATAGCTAAGGACCACAAAATCAGCCTTAAAACAAATGCTAAAGGAAATTCTCTAGGTGGGGGGAAAAAGAGGTCACAGCTAGAAATAAGAAAATCACAAATGGGAAAGTTACCCATAAAGCCAAACATAAAATAATAGTAGGAAATCACTCACACAAAAATATGATACTAAAACAAGCAACTGTGAGGAGAGCACAAATGCAGGAAATGGAAATTGCATTTGAAATTAAGAGACCAGCAACTTAAAACAACCTTATATATACACAGACTATATCAAAACATCATGGAAAATGCAAACCAAAAACTTAAATAGGTACACACAGGAAAAGAAAAAAGGAACCCAAACACAACACTAAAGATGGTCATCAAACCACAAGAGAAGAGATCAAAAGAGGAAGGGAAGAAAAAAGACCTACAAAAACAAACCCAAAACAATCATGAAAATGGCAGTAGGAACACACATGTCGATAATTACCTTAAATGTAAATGTATTAAATGCTCTGACCAAAAGACATAGACTGGCTGAATGGATTAAAAAACAAGACCTGTATACATGCTGTCTACAAGAGACCCACTTCAGACCTAGGGACACATATAGACTGAAAGTGAGGGGATGGAAAAAGATATTCCACACAAATGGAAATCAAAAGAAAACTGGAGTAGCAATACTCATATCAGACATAATAGACTTTAACATAAAGACTGTTACAAGAGACAAAGAAAGACACTACATAATAATCAAGGGATCAATCTAAGAAGAAGATATAACAATTGTAAATACATATGCACCAGACATAGGAGCACCTCAATATATAAGACAAATGCTAACAGCCATAAAAGGGGAAATCCATGGTAACACAATAACAGTGGGAGACTTTAACACCCCACTTATACCAATGGACAAATCATCCAGACAAAATTAATAAGGAAACGCAAGTCTTAAATCAGCAGTCCCCAACCATTTTGGCACCAGGACTGGTTTCATGGAAGACAATTTTTCACGATGGTGGGGCAGGGGATGGTTTACATGGTAATGTGAGTGATGGTTTGGGTGGTAACGCGATCGATAGTTCAGAAGGTAATGTGAGTGATGGGGAGTGGCAGATGAAGCTTCACTTGCTCGCCCGCTGCTCACCTCCTGCTTTGTGGCACAGTTCCTAACAGGCCATGGACTGGTACTGGTCCACAGCCTGGGGGTTGGGGACCCCTGCCTTAAATGACACATTAGACCAGATAGACTTAATAGACATCCATAGGACATTCCATCTGAAAGCAGCAGAATACGCTTTCTTCTCAAGTGCACATGAAACAATCTCCAGGATAGATCACATCTTGGGCCACATATCAAGCCTCAGTAAATTTACGAAAAGTGAAATCATATCAAGCATCTTTTCTGACCGCAATGCTATGAGATTAGAAATCAATTAGAGGACAAGAACTGTAAAAAACACAAACACATGTAGACTAAACAATATGTTACTCAACAACCAATGGATCACTGAAGAAATCAAAGAGGAAACCAAAAAATACCTAGAGACAAATGACAACGAAAACAGGACCATCCAAAATCTATGGGACATGGCAAAAGCAGTTCTAAGAGGGAAGTTTTTAAGCAATACAATTTTATCTCAGGAAACAAGAAAAATCTCAAAAAACAACCTAACTTTATACTTAAAGCAACTACAGAAAGAAGAAAAATAAAACCCAAAGTTAGTAGAAGGAAAGAAATCATAAGGATGAGAAGAGAAATAAATGAAATAGAGATGAAGAAAACAATAGCAAAGATCAATGAAATTAAAACTGGTTCTTTGAGAAGATAAACAAAATTGATAAACCTTTAGCCAGACTCATCAAGAGAAAACAAGGAGTGGACTCAAATCAATAAAATTAGAAATGAAAAAGGTGTTATGAGTGACACCACAGAAAGACAAAGGATCATAAGAGACTGCTACAAGCAACTCTATGCCAATAAAATGGACAGCCTAGAAGAAATGGACAAATTCTTAGAAAGGTACAACCTTCCAGGACTAAACCAGGAAAAAATAGAAAATATGAACAGACCAATCACAAGTACTGAAATTGAAACTGCATTAAAAAACTTCCAAAAAACAAAAGTTCTGGCCCAGATGGCTTCACAGGTGAATTCCATCAAACATTTAGAGAAGAGTTAACACCTATCCTTCTCAAACTATTCCAAAAAATTGCATAGGAAGGAACACTCCAATGCTCATTCTATGAGGCCACCATCACCCTGATAGCAAACCAAAGATAGGTACCACAAAAATAGAAAATTACAGGCCAATATTACCGATGAACACAGATGCAAAAATCCTCAACAAAATATTAGGAAACCAAATCCAACAACACTTTAAAAGGATGATACACCAAGATCAAGTGGTATTTATCCCAGGGATTCAAGGATTCTTCAATATATGTAAATCAATCAATGTGATGCACCACTTTAGCATATTGAAAAATAAAAACCACACGATCATCTCAATAGATGCAGAAAAAGCTTTTGAAAAAATTCAACATGCATTTATGACAAAAAGTCTCCAGAAAGTGGGCATAGAGAGAACAATAATAAAGGCCATATATGACAAACCCGCAGCAAACATCATTCTAAATGGTGAAAAGCTGAAAGCATCTCCTCTTAGATCAGAAACAAGACAAGGCTGTCCACTCTCGCCATTTTTATTCCATGTAGTTATGGAATTACTAGCCACAGCAATCAGAGAAGAAAAAGAAAAATAATTTAAATTGGAAAAGAAGAAGTAAAATTGTCACTGTTTGCAGATGACATGATACTATACATAGAAAATCCTAAAGATGCTACCAGAAAACCACTAGAGCTCATAAGGAATTTGGTAAAGCTGTAGGATTTGAAATTACTGCATAGAATTCTGTTGCATTCCTATACACTAACAACAAAAGATCAGAAAGAGAAATTAAGGAAACAATCCCATTTACCATCTCAGCAAAAGGAATAAACTACCTAGTAATAAACCTACCTAAGGAGGCAAAAGAGCTGTACTCAGAAAACTATAAGATACTGATGAAAGAAATCAAAGATGACACAAAATGTGGAGACATATATGATGTTCTTGGATTGGAAGAATCAATATTGTCAAAATGACTATGTTACCCAAAGCAATCTACAGATTCAATGCAATCCCTATCAAATTACCAATAGCATTTTTCACAGAATTAGAACAAAATATTTTACAATTTGTACGGGAACAGAAAAGACTCTGAATAGCCAAAGCAATGTTGCAAAAGAAAAACAGAGCTGGAGGAATCAGGCTCACTGACGTCAGACTATACTACAAAGCTATAGTGATCAAAACAGTATGGTACTGGCACTAAAACAGAAATATAAATCAGTGGAACAGGATAGAAAGTCCAGAGATAAACCCATGCACCTATGGTCACCTACTGTTTGACAAAGGAGGCAAGAACATACAGTGCAGAAAATACAGTACCTTCAATAAGTGGTGCTCAGAAAACTGGACGGCTACATGTAAAAGAATGAAATTAGAACATTCTTTAATACCATATATATAAATAAACTGAAAATGGATTAAGGACCTAAATGGAAGACGAAATACTATAAAACTCTTAGAGGAAAACTTAGTCATAACACTCTCTGACATACATTGCAACAAGATCTTCTTTGATACACCTTCTTGAGTAATGAAAATAAAAACAAAAACAAGTAAATGGGACCTAATTAAACTTAAAAGCTTTTACACAGCAAAGGAAACCATAAACAAAGTGAAAAAGACGACTCACAGGATGGGAGAAAATATCTGCAAACAATCTGACTGACAAGGGATTGATCTCCAAAATACACAAACAGCACATGCAGCTCAATATCAAAAAAACAAACAAGCCAATCAAAAAATGGGGAGAAGATCTGAACCGACATTTCTCCAAAGAAGACATAGAGATGGCCAAAAAGCTTTTGAAAAGATACTCAACACCACTAATACTAGAGAAATGCAAATCAAAACCACAATGAGGTATCACCTCTCACTGGTCTGAATGGACATGATCAAAAAGTCTACAATTAATAAATGCTGGAGAAGGTGTGAAGAAAAGGGAACCCTCCTACACTGTTGGTGGGAATGTAAACTGATACAGCCACAATGGAGAACAGTATGGAAGTTTCTTTAAAAATTAAAAATAGAGCTACCATATGATCCAGCAATCCCACTCCTGGGCATATATCCAGAGAAAGCCATAATTCGAAAAGACACATGCACCCCAATTTTCATTGCAGCACTATTTACAATAGCCAGGACTTGGAAGCAACCTAAATGTCCATCAACAGAGGAATGGATAAAGATGATGTGGTACATATATACAATGGAGTATTACTCAGCCATAAAAAAGAAGGAAGTAATGCCATTTGCAGCAACATGGATGGACCTAGAGATTGTCATACTGAGTGAATAAGTCAGATTAAGAAAGACAAATATCATATGATATCACTTATGTGGAATCTAAAAAAAATGGTACGAATGAACTTATTTACAAAACAGAAATAGAGTCACAGATGTAGAAAACAAACTTATGGTTACCGGGGGGAAGGGAGGAGGAGGATGGATAAATTGGGAGATTGGGATTGACATATAAACCCTTCTATATATAAAATAGATAACTAAGAAGAACCTAGTGTATAACACAGGGAACAATACTCTTTAAGGACCTATATGCGAAAAGAATCTAAAAAAGAGTGGATATATGTTCATGTATAACTGATTCACTTTACTGTACAGCATAAAGTAACACAACATTGTAAATCAACTATACCCCAATTAAAATTTTTAAAAACATGTTAAATTCTTAGTACCAAGTGACTTTAGAAATAGTTCTTATATTACTGCTGATCCGTGCCCATCCTGCTATCATCTTGCCATTTCCTCTAAAGGTGTGCTTATGAATTTATTTCATGCTCCTCCCTTTTGAGTCAATAAATGCAGCAAAAGACTAAGCAAAATTGGAAAAACTTGTAAAGTGCTTTTTAGCCATTAAAGAACACTAGAGTAAAATTATCGGATATGTAACAAAACAGTGAATTCACTAAGCACTTAAGAATATATACTTCACCATGAATTTTGTCATTGCTTTCAATAACAACAGTTGTATATATGGCTACATAAAATACTATTGGTTATTGTCTATGTATATTATGTGGATTTCTTACACTCCTATATGCTAAATGCATGAGAGTTTTCCCTGATTCTTCATGAATTATATCACTCTCTCACCCAAGTATACACCTTTATGTTTAAAATTCCACTATTTATTGGTTGAATAGTATGCCATATCCAGTTTTGGAAACATATATGTTTTAATGTTTAACCATTTTGTAGGAATATAAGTTTTTCTCCAAGTTACTATTTTAGTCGCAGGAGGAGTAAAACTGTTTCTTGTTATATTCACCACAAAGTCTAAAATATGCACTTTACTATTCAATTGGTAAGCTGAGTATTTGATGCTTCACACGTATTTTTCATTTTGAACAGACTGAGCAAAAGACCAATGTCCATATTGGGACAGAATTGTCATACTTAATTTTATGTTGACTTAGTGCCATAGGAATATGACTGTTAATATGTATGACCTTGTTGAAGAGAACTGCAAAGAGAAGCAGGATGCTGATTAACTATTTTCAAATTGATGTATCACCTCCATGTGGCTTTGTATGAAAGTTTGCACTAAAGGTGAAAGTTAATGATGGTCTGATCAGGCCTGAACAGTGGCAGAGATCAAGAATGACATTTTGCATTCATATATCACAACAGCATCAAAGTATTCTCTGGAAAGCAAAGACTTTAGGTTTGGGAGCCTCAGAAAATCAATTTGACCATGTGTTTTACTGACCCTCAAAGAATAGGATCAAAAAACAGTAGAGATACAGGAAATTATCATTTATTATATGTGTTACTCCTAGGCTCTAGAAGGAAGGGCAAATGGCAAACGAACATCACAGCAGTCCTTTAAACTAGAAATGAGAGTAAGAATAGTAATTAATAAAGCTGAAAAATATAGTAAAATGAAAATTACCTTCACGCTAAATAGGAATTTAGAATTTATTTTTTGGGGACATTGTATGTGACATGAGTTCATAGGCCTTTTGGAAATGAGGACGAGTCAAATAAAAATATAAGAAATCATTTGTAATGGGACATATACACAATAGTATCCAAGTTACAAAATTGTGATAAAAAACAAACTTATTTAAAAATATTAATATTCACTTTTTGTTATTTTCAGTGTATTAATGGATAGCAAAAGAATACAGAAGGAAAGGTGATGAGGTAAAAAATATGAGAATGAAGTAAAAAAATGGGGAATAAAATTAAAACAGAGGATCAAAGAAAGGGAGGGTGAGATGCCTACATATGAGGGAAAGGGAAAGAAATGAGAATGGAAAGGACAACTACAGAAGATAAATGAAAATTTGGTATTATGAACTATTAGTAATCACTTCTGTTAGTTACCCTTTATTTCCTTGAATTACGGGTCACTCTGTATTAACAGCTCCTATCATTACCCTTTGAAAATCTAAGTAACTCATCAACACAACTCTACAGCTGTTCTTTATCTTTAAATACATTTTCAGGTCCCACACTGAATAATAATACTATAAAACCACAGTTTCTCTACTTTTAAGTTTATTATATTTTCAAAGCTTGTATATTTAATGTTAAATATGGTTATATCTTTAGAAAATACTTATTCATAGCAAAATTTCATAAAACATAAAGGACTACATAATTTTTTGTAGGTACTTTCTGAATTTTAATAAATTCTGAGAGAAAAAGATTTTGATAAGATATATGACAGCTAGTAAAAAGTATATGTAAAAATATCATTTCAGGCTCAGTTAAATAAAATAACTAATTAATTCCCTTGGGCTTTTCAATTATTTATTTATGTAGCAGACATGGTTCAAAATATTTTACATATATTAGCACATTTAATCCACTACAAGTTGAGGAAGTAGGTATTACTTTTGTCTTCATTTTGTGGGGCAGTACACTAAGATATAAGGAGGTTTAATAACTTAGCCAAAGATACACAGTAAGAAGCAGTCCTAGATTGAACAGTTTCCAGGTCTCTTGCCCTTAATCATAGAAAATCATTACCTTAAAACTTGTTAACATAATTAGGGCTTCCCTGGTGGCGCAGTGGTTGAGGGTCTGCCTGCCGATACAGGGGACACGGGTTCGTTCCCCGGTCCGGGAAGATCCCACATGCCACGGAGCGGCTGGGCCAATGAGTCATGGCCGCTGAGCCTGCGCGTCCGGAGCCTGTGCTCCGCAAGGGGAGAGGCCACAAAAGTGAAAGGCCCGCGTACCGCAAACAAAACAAAACAAAACCTTGTTAACATAATTAAACAATAAGTGTTCTGTCCCTTATTTTGTCTGACTAGGTGTCGGTTATTCTACCTCAAATTATTTTCTTCCAGTCTGTGAGTTAACTAATTTATTTGTGAAAATGCCTAAATAGTGAAAACAGATCTTCATTGAGGATATTTGGGCCAAGGTAAGCACAAAACAAATAACATACATGTATTACATACACATTATCAGTGTTCGATATTAATATTTGGCCATAAAATTCAGATAGATGGGTTAATTTCCATACATGATAGAAGAGCACTTACCTATCTGAGAACTCAAATGCATAATTAGATCTTCAACTAGAATTGTTTTATATTGGAAAGGACATTAAATGTAAAGTCAGAAAGTCTGAGTTTTCTTCCCAGGTCTGCCAGCATGATGTTGGACATGCTGGGCATATAAAAGCCTGTCATTCTGTTTGCTCATCTCTAATTTGGGGATAACCCAGTAAGGTAGTATTCATCTACACTACCTCTCTTGTGTTTTGTGATTATCAACATAAAGAGTGGTCCTTTGAAAAACAAGAGTAGTTTCTTTAGTTAAAAATAAAATTTAAAAACAGTCAAACCCTAAACTAAATCTCAGGATACACGTTAATAGCAATGGTTGATTTCAGAACCAGATTAACTTTTTATTTCTATCCAAATGGTATAAGTCCATGGTCTGTGTCAGCTGAGTCTAATTCAAATAAATACCCTTAATAACACTGCTCATATTATTCCAGAAGGAGCACCTCTATGAAATGAGAATGCTATCAATCCCTTCTGGCTTCTCCTCAGTGAAGGAGAAAGATATATGGTCACAGAGGTGGCTTGAGTGACTTTTAGAAGTGGAGGGATAAGTTAACAGATATAAAAATAGATGTTTATGGTTGCCTGTGATAATAGATAACACCTGTCATCACTGTATATCACAGGCGTAGCTAATTGAATGCCTGCTCATACTCAGCTTTCTATTCTCTACTTCAGAACCAGGTCAGAGAAGGTAGTAAATGCATATCTATTGCCATTAATGATGGCCTGTTTCCATGAGTCAGAATTTTCATATAATTTCACTTTAACAAATAATTTCCCTATGTTTTAATAGTATGTAAAATTTTTGCTTCCCACTTCAGTGATTTTAAAAATAATTTTAAAGCCCACTCACTTGACCTGTGTTGTTTAAAGTTAAGAATTTCTTCTTACGGGTTTCATCATTGGGCTTTTGTTAACGGGATCAGAGGAATTTTTATGCTTGGTGAACTTCATTTCGAATGCATTAATTACAAGAAAATGACTTTTAGTTCATCCCAATGCTAAGTATGCTTGGGAAACCAGGAAAACTGATAGAGGAGGAGGAGGTAACATACAAACTCTGTCACATAGTAGCACCTTGGGAAATCAAAATGATACAAAATTAGAAACTGCACAGAGTCTGTGTGAGCACCATGGGTTTGTAACCCTTGATTTGAGAGGCTGCTTCCAAAGTAAATTTGTGAAAATAGAATTTCCATAAGGACTTCTAAAATCAAAGAGGAAGGGTAGAAATTATAAGCATATTTTATCTCCCTCCTTCCTTCCTGTAACAGTTTAGAGAATCTCCCTTCCTAGAAGCTCTATCAGTTAGAATTTTTTATATTTTGGCAACTTGTCGTATTTCACAGTACTCGTGGGTTGGGATAGTGGGCAAAAAGAGTCCCAAAGTAACTAAAATAATGTAGAAAAAGGAATGCTAAATTACAGATATAATGAAAGTAACATGGAGACATAGAAGGCAGAGAGAAATTAATTTTTGCTAGGGAGATCAGAAGAATTTTTATGAAGCAGATATTTGAGCAGAGCATGGAAGGGTTGGTGGAAAATTTTTCAGGTTGAGATGGGTGTGAATCAACTCTGTATGAGGCAGGTAAACGGCTAGCACATAATAGCCATAAATCAAATTGAACTAATAGCCTAAAGTTTCTGTCTCAACCTCTCACTACATCATTAATTTAGTTGCATTTCAGCTTCTGTAATCAGGAGATGGAATCTCTGATCTTGCATCTTACTTTTGAGTTTGACCATATATCTAGCTTTGGCTGACTGTTAGCAAATGTCACATAAAAAAGGCTTGAGAAAGTGGATGTCTGTTTTTGCAGCAAGCAAGATAGGTATTGTTTACCAATGTCTATTTCAATTAATTATATTTCAGATTTATACTGGTCTGTGCATTCTTGTGTCTGGTTCGTTTAAACTTTCAGTTAGCTTGAGGGATATGCAAAATATCAGTATATTAATTAATTAATTCAAAGCTTGTAAGGTTAAGGCACCTACTTAGGTTACGGCATTATTCTGGGTGCTGCGGACACAGCAATGAGCAAAGTAAAGTCCCTATCTCCACTGATTTTGTAATTATGATAAACTTGCATCATCACGTTTATTATCTTGTTAGGGAGAGAAGAAAAAACATCTGAAACAATAAAAGATATAAATGAATGTAAAGGATCCAGGGAGTCTATGTTCTCTTGCCATGTGCAGTCTTTATCTTTTCATCTGTAAATTTAATTGTATGGAATAGAATAATGCTGCTCAAACTTTAACACGCATGAAAATCAGTTGATGCTGGATGATGCACCAGATTCCAAATTTCTAACAAGCTCCCAGGTGATGGTCATGCCTAAGATGGATTGACTTATTAGGCTTTTTCAAGTTTTTGTTTTAAAGATAACAGAAAATATACAATTGCAAAATTAAATTCGGGCAACAGACCATATTCTTCACATTTCTTCACAGACTGTTAGAGGTTTTCAAACTTATTTTCAAGATTCTAAGAGTTATTGAAATGTGTGTCTCACTGTTGATGATGCCTTAAAAAAAAGTATTACCTGGATGACTACCTTATAATCAAATATTGTCAGGTGCCATCAATGCCCATGACCTCATAATTTATATCTAAAGCCTAGACTTTTCCAGTACCCTTCATGCCTCAGCTTTTGCCCCTGTCAATTTATTCTCATAGGAAGAGACCTGGAGTACCCTCATAAAATATAACTTGGAGCATGTAATTTCTCTGCTCAAAACTCTCAAAAGTCCTCCCATTTCATTTACTATTACCTACATACCATTGCATCATCTGGTCTTCTTTATCCCTTTTACTTCATTACCTACTACCCTCCATTTGCTCACTCTATAGCATTATCTCTTTGTTATAACTCAAGCAATGGCAGGCACAGGCCTCTCAACGACTCTTTCTTCTTCCCCATATAGTTCCCTCCTTAACCTCCTTTGGATCCTGGCTCGGAAGTCACCTTTTCAATGAGGCCTCACTTGACCACCCTATGTAAAGTTAAAACTACCCTTCCCAAACACTCCTTATCCGTCATCACTGCTTTATTTTTCTCCAAGGCAGGCATCACCTTACAATACACTATATTTTGAGTTTAATGTTTAATATCTGTTATCTCAATAGAAAGTAAGTCCTACAAAAGCCAGGATTTTAGTCTGTTTTGTTCACTGTATGCTTTTCCTAGAATCCTACCTAACATGTAGTAGTTTTTAAAAAATTACTACTATTTTTGTATGTATATACATATGTAAATATATATGTAAATGAATACCCCCAAAACAAACAACAATAAAATTATTTGACGTGAAGCTACCTCATTGGTCTCCAATTCTGTTGTATATATTTACATTTTTGGTATTGCCTTCATGTTCCTTAGTATTTTTGCACCTTTGTGCATCAGTAAATAGGCATCCTTAGGAGAGGATTCTAGTAATCTTATGGCCCTCTCTCTGACCTGCTACCAAAATGAGCATTAAAGGATTCAACTCTGTCAAAGTCTTTTTTACTTAATTAGTTATCAAATAATTTTGGAGAGAGCTAAATTGTTTAACATTTAAAATTTTTTTCAGATCATTTTTTGTTTTCTCTTGTTTTAAAAATTTCTACCTTCCGTGGTGCTGGCTATTAATCATCTTAGGTTTGCTGGCAGGAGACTATTTGGTTCCTTTATAGAATATATCTTATGTTTCCTCTTATACTTTTCCACTGCTTTGGGATTTTACTTTTCTTTTTTCTCCCATGTGTATGTGTATATGTTCCTTTAACAGGAGAAGAAACGGTTTTCAGTCACTAGAGTGAGCCAGAGTGAGCAAAATCAGCTTCTGGTGCCTTCTCCTAGCCTGAGACTAGGCTAGCTTGTTGAAATTTCATTTAAGGGAAAATATCGCTCCTTCTATTTGTTTCCACCATCGTGTGTGTGTGTGTGTGTGTGTGTGTGTGTGTGTGTGTGTGTGTGTGTAAGGGTGTATGAGTGGGGGAGGATGCAGGTATTAACCAGAGAAGAATTGTTTTTGGCACAAGTCTTGTTCCCAGAACAAACATTATTAGCAAACTGTTTCTCCTTAAGTCAGCAAAGAATTTCTAATGTAGTTTCCAAAACTAATTGACTTGATGAGATCTGATTATTTTTCAAGATGTGCCAGATTTCTAGTCCTTACCATCTGCTCAGCAAATTGGTAGCAAGTAAAAATATAGTTGTGAAGATGAATACAAATACTGATTAATTAACCTCCAGTCAAGTGCTTTGAGACCTTATGACTTCTTCCTATTCTTAGATCTAAAGCCATAGCCCTTAGTACATGGTTGTCATCAGAGAGTTGAAATTCTGTACTCTTTCCTGATCCAAAAAGGGTGTAAGACAGTTTCAATGGAAAGGGTAATTTAAGCTTAATATTCCTACTAGATTTACTGGAAGAACCTAGAAAATAATTCAGTTTCACACAGTTCTATAATTAGGATGATAGGAAAATCCTTTCTATTCCACAAAGAACTGTCATCTCTTTCCTTCATATTTTTCTTTATCAGAACCAAAATTATGTAACTGAAAGAATTGAAAATGTGACAAAAATACATTGACCCTGCTTAATACTGAGTGAACTTATTAATTAATTAATTTACTTAGTTATTGTCTTGGGAATAGGAAAGAAATCATCAGCTATGCACAGTGGTGACCAAATATCTGGGTTATTTGATAAAGTACAGAGACATTTCATTTGCTCCTGTTTTGTAAAATAGGTCAGCTCATTGTGGTTAATAAAATTTTGACACATCATGGTAGAACGTTTCTTTGCACTTGTTCACTGCTCTCTCTCTATTGGGACATATTTCTCCTTAATCTCCTGCAACATTTGTTTATCAAGCTTACTATAACTTTTGTTTCTGATTATTTCTCCTTTTTGTTGATCGTTTCGCTCTCTATATATACATTTTTTTCATCTAACTTGTAGAAACCAGATTCGTACTACCTTATAAATTTAATTTGCTAACAAGACTTTTCTTGAATTGAAACTCACTCAGTATGTGTTACATCAGTCAGTTTTCATAGTTGCTCTTCTAAAAATTCTTAGAGCTATGGGATAACAAAGTCATAAGGCATCTTATATAATTTAGTTCAACAAATTTTGAGGAATTTGAAGTTCAAAGCATTTAAATAAGTACTTGCTGAAATTCATAGGCTATTTATTTAAGATAGCATGAAACAAAACTTAAACACAATATTACGCTAAAAAATTGTTAGTATTGTTAAAATCAAACACAAGTAGAGACCAGACTTGAAAATTCTCTGAGAAGACAAAACCAGTTTAGTCATAAAGCAAAGCCTGATTTAGCTTACTTTTAGACAAGTGAGGCTTGTCTAAAGACAAGTGAGGCTAACTTGACTTGGGTCAGTTCTCTTGCTTATGCCTCTGAAAATCATAAGTGAAACTAAAACTGTTCCCCCAAATTGATATAAGGTAACCACTAACCAATTCCCTTTAAGAAAATTCTAATATTCTAAGCAATCATCGTGAAGAATAAACAGTCAGCCTGCACACTATAATAAGCTCTCACCTCATTCCATGTGTTTTGGTTTGAGTGCTCCCAGTTTAGAAAGTGTCATTTTGGTTTGTGCACAATGAACTTTTACTAATTACTACTTCAGTGATTCACTGGTTTTACTTCTGTTTTTTCTCAACTTTTGACAGTATAAATAGGCCATCTTATTTGAAATGCTGTGTTTATTCTCAAGTAATGACTTGGGAATAGAGTTATATCTATCCACTAAAAAAAGAATATTTGTGATGCATGATCAACTCAAATTTTTGTTTCTCCTAGAGGATCATGTCACAGGAAAGAAAATGACAAAGAATAAATGAAAATTAAAAATATCTTTATTACATTAATAGCACATAAAAATACTTTTAACTATTCTGCTATAAATCTCGGGATTAAAATTAGCATGTCAGTTTACCTATGTTTTCGATAAAGGATACTTAGTACCTATACTAGTTGCTAGACTGCAATAACAAAATACCAAAGATTGTACGGCTTAAACTACAGAAAGTTATTTCCTCACAGTTCTGGAGGCTGGAAGTCCGAAGTCAAGGTATTAGTAGCTTTTCATCTGAGGTCTTTCTTCTTGGCTTGAAGATGGCTGCCTTCTCACTGTATTCTCAGATTTTTTTTTTCTCTGTGTTCATGCAGCCCTGTCTCTTGGTGTATCCAAACTTCCTCTTTTAAGTACACCAGTCAGATTTGATTAGAAGCCACCCTAAAAGGCCTAATTTTAACTTTAAAGGCCCTATCACCAAACGCAGTACATTGTGAGGTACTAGTGTCTAGCACTTCAAAATAAGAGTTTGGGGAGGGTGGTACACAATTCAGCACATTAGACTACCCAAGACATGCTGAGTTTCTCATTTTGAAACCAGACTAGAAGAGATCATTTAATTTTTGAAGAATGCTAAAGCAATGGAGTTGTTTTTTGTATTAGTTTTAAATATTAAATTCCCATAAAAATAAAAATGTTAAAGTGTGCAGAAGAACTTAGAATTTGGAGAGGAGGGACATGATTTGAACCAACTCCCATGCTTTTCCATATGTTAATGCTTCTGTCATTAGTGATTCAAAATTTGGAGGGTGACCTGTATCACCTAAGAAGCGTTCTATATAACTCCTCTTTATTAAAAAAAAAAAAGAAATTTTTGTACCTAACTTTTCACTGCTCCCATAGGCAGCATATTCATGCAGTGATATCATGGTCACCTAAATATTAATTTCTACATTTGCTGTTCCTTCTGTAAGGGAGTTCTGTAAGTATATGATTTAGCTAATTATTAGATGAGGGATAGAGGGTGCCTCCTGATCTTTAAATATATTTTGCTTTAGCCTATAACTAATAAGGGTAGGGCAATAAAGATAAACTAATTGCCAAAAGATTTACATTTTAGTCTGCTTTTCTTATTGATCAATCACCATTGTGAAAGGAAATTCAAAATGGAGTTATTATTGCTAAGAGATCTCTCTAAAATGGAGCCAGGAGACCATTGAGGAAGTGTGATTTATGTGCCTCTTAGTCAGGATGGAATCTGAATGTTGACCACTTCTTGTTTTAACATAGGCATCCAGAACATCTGTCCAATGTTCCAGAAACTCAAGATACTTATTGGACCCTTACCCTAAAATAACACCTGACAGTCTATCGCTTAAGGACAAATATTTCTTTTCTTGATCAGGGTCAATCATATTTCTAAAACAACCTTGAGGCTTTTGCCTCTAACTCTTTCTCTTCCCCAGAAGATTCTTTCTGTTTTACCTGAATCTGTGTCTCCCAAATTGCAATTCTTAAAACCCCAAATAAAGCTCTTTGTACTTTGCAGCCTTGATACTAATTATTGTTTGACAATATCCAATCACTGTTCGCTTAATATAGATATCTCTGAGTTCATATACTTGTCTAGATTATATTTACTTCCATAATACAGAAGGCAGATGCATTTATCATATTAGAGAATAAACATTCATAGCAATTAATTTTTCTGAAATACCCTTCCCACCTTGGCCTCCCTGTTGTCCTTCCTTACTTCTGTTTGTCCTTTGGGACTTGATTCAGACCTCTTCTCCTTGGGGATATCTATCCAAGACATAAGTTAATAAATTCTGTATGGGCTAGTTTTTTAATAAACAAAGTATATTGGGAAGCTCACAAGAGTTTTAAACACCCTTATTTCTAGATCTTTCACAGGGGAAAAAAAGTATCATATAAACTTTCTTGACCCTGGCCTCAACAAATTGGATGAGGAATATTCACCATTGCTATGAGTTAGCCTGCAGAAGGACTGCTTAATGTGAGATTTCTATATGAAATGCTCACTGATTCATCCAATCAGCTCATTAATTAAGGAATTATGAATATTAAACCCACAGGAAAAACAACAGAAATAAAAAGCAGAAAAAGGTCAAGCAGGGCTTCCCTGGTGGTGCAGTGGTTGAGAGTCCGCCTGCCGATGCAGGGGACACGGGTTCGTGCCCCAGTCCGGGAAGATCCCACATGCCGCGGAGCGGCTAGGCCCGTGAGCCATGGCTGCTGAGCCTGCGCATCCGGAGCCTGTGCTCCGCAGCGGGAGAGGCCACAACAGTGAGAGGCCAGCGTACCGCTAAAAAAAAAAAAAAAGGGCAAGCAGAGAAAAGTCTAATGGTAAAAGTAGAGAGATGGATATCAAATAAGAAATATGGAAGAATCAGGGAAAACCTGAGAATGAAGAAAATCCACTTTTCAGGGAAAAAAATTGCATTCTTATATTGCAAGCTGAAGGAGCTTTAGTAGTAGAGAAAAAATACTTAAATGCAAGAGTGAGGATATTACCAAGCATTACAATACAATGGAATAGACTCAAAGTAGTTGAGATAGAAAAGATAAAGAATATAGAAAATTGTATGATGGTCCACTGTAATGGGTAAATAAAAACTTTTAGTACCATTATTATGGAAAGTGAGTTGAACTCACATTTAAAGCTGGATTCAGAGCTTTTCCTTGGAAGGTACTAATTTCATTTTAGGAGATTATCATAATACAAATTCCAGTCTTTAGCAACTGTGGCTCTTAAAGCAATTGCTTTTGTTTCTCAAGTGTGGAACAAGTACTTTTGTGTATAAACACTAAACTATGAAAAAAGGAAACTGTTTTCAATGAATAATTGAATAATGGAAAGAATCAACAATTTTTAATATCAGTGTTAAATTTCTATGACATCGTTGCTTATTCTAATGCAATCATCATGAAAGATCACATCAGTATTATCTCCACATGTTTAAATATATAAATTAAATAAGTATAAAAGTAAACTGCTATTTTGGTTCAATCTCACTTCAGATGACTCAGCACCTGGAGAGGAGGAGCAGATATAAAAGCCTCTTTTACATCTTTCCCAAAGATCCCAACACAGTTCAATGAGACTATTTCTTCTTAGGATTCATGTAGATGATTCCTTCATCTTGTCATGGAAGGAGGAATTGGGAACCTTAAATATTATTTTAATTATATTTTTATTATTTGGTAATATTATTTCCACAAAATCATAAAAACATCTCCTTAAAACACTTTTTTGATCAACCATAACATGAATCAATATGGAAATGGTTCAATAATGGTATAGAGTAGAATACTAAGTATAAGACAGCTCTCTCAGGATTGGGATGAAAAGCTCAATGAAAAAGACGCAATACTGCAAATCAATAAAATATGATCTCATTAATAAAAATATTTCCCACTTGTTATAGTACTTCATTGAGAAGAAAGAGAAAACACTTTAGGATAAAATAGTAAACTTTGTGAAGTAGACCCACCAAGCTCTTAGTAGAGTACAGAAAGGTGACATGGGATAGTACAGAAAGGATGAAAGTTGACACTTAAAAAAAACATATCATTTAAAATGAAGAATAATATGTGAATTGGTTATGTAATTAAAAAATTTTAAATATACTTTGAATCTTGTAATTATTCCCTTCTCCTTTTGCAGCAACTCCTCAGTAATTTAGGTATCATCATCTCTCACCTGATCTATTGCAATGTTTTCTATCAATACATGGGTGTTCTGCCTCTATACGTTCTCCTGTCAGAAATATCTTGTACAGTGCTGTGCTCATTTTGTTTCTTCTTCCTGGATTGCTTTACCAAGTCTCCCACCCTTAGCATGGAACCGATTTTCTTTGGCACCTGTTAAACTGATGATGTTCATCTTACATGATCCTATTCAAATGTGTTGCCTGATACTTTCCCCGCCCACAGCACAAAATCCATCCCTTCATTCTACTTTCGTTGCACTTTGTACATGTATTCATTGCAGCATTTATTCAAGATGATCCATTTATCTTTTTCTATCAAACTAAAATATGAGCTTTACAGGGAGAGTGAGTCGTGATTTATTCATCTTTTGATGCCTAACACTTGAATGAGATTAGTCATTATAAATATTTGCTAGCTGGATGAACAGACAGGTGGATGGATGAATGAATAAAAGATTGATAACCAGCTCTTGCTTAGTAAGAGAGTGACTACATCAGAGTTGAGACACATTGGGAGAAACACTGAGATCAAACTATCGCTATCCCTCTCTGTAAATAAATTATATCATGTAATGCAAATTATAAAATACAGAGCAAAGAAGACTGATCTAATGTCATTGAGTGTAAGACATTATGACAAGAACTGGAAACACAGAACTGTGGTTGCTTGCTTAAGAGACTCTTCTTACTTATATACAGTATTATAGTTTTTTAATAGACAAAGTATGTGTATTGTAACTGAAGAGAGTAAAAGTATTTAGACATTTCAGAAGGCCTATGAAGTGTCTCAAATTGGGAAAGGATTAGGCATTTTGCCAAATTATAACATTTTAGATTTTGAAAGGGCTTAGTAAGTCATCTAGTCAAATTCTCACATATTAAAGTATAAAGGTAAACATCGCTAATGGCTACATTTGTTGACTCTGGTTCAATTCTCAGCTCTACCACTAAACATCTGAATGACACTGGGCAAGTTATTTTACTTTGCTCTGCCTTATTTCTTTTTCTAATCTATGCTATTGATAGAATTTGCCTCATTGGGATGTTGTAAGGATTATGATAAGTTAGGTTGTAAATACCAAATGAGTGTTTGCAATTTTAATTACTTATGAGCAATCTGATATTTATATGTTGAATGAATTTTTTCAAAATAATTAAATGTTAGAGTCTTAGGTAGGAATGTAAGTTATTTCCTGAGCTTTTGCCCAGTGATATTTTTGTGTAAATACTTGTGATTTTCCTCCTTCCTCTTAGGTATGCAGTTATAAAACTTTATTTTTGAACTAAAGAACCATGATTGCCATTAAAAAGTAGTTTTACAAATAAGATATAATTGGATCCCCAAATTTTATTTCTTATTAGTGATTTGTTCTCATACCCATTTTATAGCTGTAACAATCAAAGACCATAAGCAATCAAATAACTAATGCCAGGAGTAAGAACATTAGAATTACTTTTGCAAAAAAAAAAAAAAAAAGAATTACTTCTTCAAGCACAGCCCATATTAAGAGAAATGTTTTTTCATAAATCTTATTTTTGAGAATTTTCTATTAACAATGCTTTCTCCCTTTGTGTCTTGAATATATTAGTGATAACAGGAATACACACACACACACACACACAAATTCTAAGATCTTTGAAATTATTGTGTCCAAAATTTTAAATGTTACATATAAAATAAATTCCTATGCTATGAAGACCACTGCAAATACAGTAGAAGCAAAGAAGCCAGCTTGAAGAGCACTGGAATGTTTAATAAGTCCAGCTGTCCTTCAACCAAATTGCAAGAGAATCTCCTAAAATCAATATAAAACAAATCATATGGAAGAAATCAAAACTCCTAAATGATCCAGGCCAAGTTTAAAATCACCAAATATACTGTATTCTTATTTGTGTCGAAGGATACTTACTTGGGTAAGTTGAGTTAGCACATAAATTGTTAATAAATTAATTGGAATCAAAATACTTCTGAGTTTCCAGCCATAAAGAGAAACGAGAGTTATTGGTAGTGAGGTGGATGGGTCTAGAGAGTGTCATACAGAGTGAAGTAAGTCAGAAAGAGAAAAAAAAATACCGTATGCTAACACTTATATATGGAATCTAAAAAAAAAAGAAAAAAAATGGTTCTGAAGAACCTAGGGCCAGGACAGGAATAAAGACACAGATGTAGAGAATGGATTTGAGGATGTGGGGAGGGGGAAGGGTAAGCTGGGACAAAGTGAGAGAGTGGCATGGACTTATATATACTACCAAATGTAAAATAGCTAGTGGGAAGCAGCCTCATAGTACAGGGAGATCAGTTCAGTGCTTTGTGACCACCTAGAGGGGTGGGATAGGGAGGGTGGGAGGGAGACCCAAGAGGGAGGAGATATGGGGATATATGTATATGTATAGCTGATTCACTTTGTTATAAAGCAGAAACTAACACACCATTGTAAAGCAATTATACTCCAATAAAGATGTTTAAAAAAATATTTCTGAGTTTCCATCAGCTTAGATGCTTTCAGAGGAACAGCCATAATTTTTTAAAATTCTACATATAAAACAGCAATTGAATATTGTTATTTATGGTACAGTTAAAAGGCATATAATGTAGAGTAGTTCCATGTGAGTGTACCTAGGAGATATACCTTACTCACTTCCCTTGGAAGCACTCTGAATCCTCATAATACAGTTCTATATTTAAAAAATATAGAACTAGACTTGGAATTAAGACATGGGTTTAAACATATACTCTACCATATAATAGCTATGTCAATTTAAACATTCTCAATCTCATTTCCTCATCTATATAATGGGCAAAATATATGAGACCTATATACCGAGGAAATTTGCTGTGAAGGTCAAGAAATAAGTGCTTTGAGAGACTGGCTACAGTATTAGCTATTAGTATTATCACCTCCTCACCTAAAATTATGCTTGGTATTACTGAATTAGAAAAGAAATATTAAGTCTCTTGGAAATATCTAGTTCTTATGTGTAACCTGAGTGTATCCCAGTTAAATGAGGACACCTTTACAATGGTATAAGAATCTTATTCTCTTGGGTTATCCATAAGCTCTGACTGTGCTTTAGGGGGACCCCCATGGGTGATGTCTCATATGATCATGAACAAGTTTGAACATGTTCTTCTATGTTAACTGCTCTTCATGATGCCCTACCATTGCCTCTACTGCCAAAACCCTCTATTGTAAATGCTGATGAGGTTATTTACTCCTCTTGCTTTAAAGCCAACGATCCTTGAGGTATTCCAAACATTACTGAGCTTGCCACAAGAATTTGGAGAATGCCCCTTTCCCTAACATGCTCCCATAGTTTGTCATATTGGTCTCAAATCACCATGGACACTATTCAGAATCTCAAAAAGTAGCTCATAAAGCAAGTAGTGGCTTCTTCCAGAAGCTGAAATCTTTTGCTGTTCCAAGTTAAGAGGGAAGATAGAAACAGTTGCCATGCCATTCTATGATCATCTTCCTTTTCTTGCATTCCCAGTTACCTCTACCCTAAAATAAATGCACATGAAAGATACATGTCAGAAGGAAGTTCTGAGATGAAATTAGTATGCGTTGGGTTTATTAAATAAATGTTCCAAGCAGAAAATTTTAAGAGTGTAAGGGAACCAAGAGAAAAAAAGAGAAGAAGCCCAGTAAAGGTTTGATTTCAGTTAAAGCCTCATTCTGATCCCTTATAATAGCTCTAGGGTATAAATTGTGCCTCAGTGTCTGTCATGGTTAGAAACAAGGGAGGAGGGTTTTCATGATCCTGCAGCAGTCAGTTATTGATTAAGGGATGCCTTGCCATGATGTAAACTCCAAGGAACTGTTGAGTATGTGGGCACATTGGCTCCAATATTTGCAGGGTAATGTTCCCCAGCTGTACGATGTTAGAAGAAAAAATACACAGAAACTAGGGAAGGGGCACTTACAGGGTTCACTGCATCCTTTTACAGGCCAAGGAAATTAAAGTTCCTATGTATACAATTCACCTAAACACATGCTTGTGAAAAGGAGTGCCGCTCAACCCCACTTGAATTGAAACTACAGCTTTGCCTCCGATAGACACCTTGGTAAACAAGATTCAAGAAACATAACTATACTTAGATTTATGGAAAATTTCTATAAACATTACACTATTGGATTTTTAAATTGTTGTTGGCTAATAAAAGCTTCCTGGGATAGACTGGTACCCAAGTTATTCTAGAAAATACAGTGAATGACACATGCATCCATCTAAATTTCCTTGTCTAGCTTTCCTTCCATATTTGCTTACTTTACAAGATAAATGTTCCCAATAGTATACTAAAAAATAGATTTCTACTTATCATACTCCCAGAGTGATTATTATGTGGATATATTTCATGTTTCACCATTTATTTTCAGTGAAAATAAATCATAGTATCTGAGAACACTTAGTGCTAAATAGTCTGGAATTCTCTTCAATTCCTGGGGATTATTGAGTCATTAGTAAAAGACACTATTGAATGGCTAACAGGCAATATGTTGGCCTTGAGTGATCAAGTTGCATTCACTTATGACTTGCTCCAGATACTGATATCAGGTAAAATAAATGTTCATGGCTAACCGTTAAACATAATCATTTAATTTAATAGAATGACAATTTTTTTAGTTTAAGTTACATAGTGCTGCTTGACTGGCTGAATCAGCCTTTTATGTATTAAGTACTGATCAAGGCCTTACATTTTGTGATTTAAATTATCTCATTAACCTCTCATGATCTTTAGGTAAGACTTTATTTTGAACATAAAGTGTGCTTAATTTTTTTAAAGATTTTTTTAAGTGGACCATTTTAAAACTCTTTATTGAATTTGTTACAATGTTGCTTCTGTTTTATGTTTTGGTTTTTGTGGGGATTTTTGGCTACAAGGCATGTGGGATCTTAGCTCCCCGACTGAACCCACACCCCCTGCATTGGAGGGTGAAGTCTTAACCACTGGACCACCAGGGAAGCCCCAAAGTGTGCTTAATATTTTGTTCGTTTTAACCTGTGTTTTTTAAAATAAGGGGGATAAAGTCTATTTCATGCAGAATGTAGAGCATCCTCTTGCACTTAGTGATTTCATGCCTACTTCCCAGATATGCAATCCAACATTCAACAAGCAACATCTTAACATGCTAGGTGATATTCTAAGCACTAATAGATTCTAAAGGTATGGTACAGCTGAAGAATAGTGGAGTGGAGAAGACTAGAGCTGGAGAGCACATCACTGTTTTAATCAAAAAGACATTCCTTTCAATTTGTGGCATCCTGTTAGAGAAAGTAGCGTACCATTCTGAAGTCCTGAAACACTAATATGAGGGAAATATTTGGTCAATAGAAAATACAAATTGTTTTTATTTCTATCATTTGGGAGGTTGGTTACAATTCTCATCTTTGGAGAGGTGGCCCTTTGTAGGTGGTATCCTATGTGTCCCAGGAGCACACTCTCCTTTGGTCAGCAGAGCTATATGCTCTAAGGGTGCCCCCTATGTGGGATATGTGGGCCTTTCTGTTGTGGCAGTCTGACTACTGTGGCTGGCCCCGGTCCACGTGCTTGCCAGGTCTTGCCTTGTGTGGAGGCTGTCAGCTGCTAATGAGTGGGGCCAGGTTCAGGGTGGGTGGTGGAGGGGCTGGGGGTCCTGGATCTAGTATCAGCATGCTGGTGGGTGGAGCCAGTTCCTGACATGACTGGCTGTGGGGTCTGTGGTATCCCAAAGTTAGTGTTAGCCCACTGGTTAGTGAGGCAGGATCCAGGGGTAGATGGCTGTGGGATCCAAGGTGTCTCAGAACTGGTATTGGCCTGCTGGTGGGTGGGGTTCCAGGACTGAGGTCGGCTGCTGGTTGGTGGGTCTGAGATCCAGGGGGTCTCAGGCTAGTGTTGGCTCAATGGTAGGTGGAACGAGGTCCCAAATTTTCTAGCTGCAGTACCCTGGGGGCATTGGAGCTTGTGTCTCGGACCACTGGTGGGTGGGGCTGGTTCCTGACACAGCTGGCTACAAAATCCAGGGTATCCCAAAGGTGGTGACAGCCCTCTGATGGGTGGGGCAAGATCCCAGGGTGGCTGGCTGAGAGAAATAATCTTAAGAAAGAAGAACAAACCTGGAGGTATCACGTTCCCCAATTTCAAACTATACTACAAAGCTAAAGTCATCAAACAATATGGTACTGGCACAAAAACAGACACATAGATCAATGGAACAGAAGAGATAGCCCAGAAATGAACCCACACTTATATGGGCATATATCTACAAATCAACAAAGGAGGAAAGAATGTACAATGGGGTAAAGACAGCCTCTTTAATAAATGGTGTGGGAATACTTGACAGCTACATGCAAAAGGATCAAACTGGATATTCCCTCACATCATGCACAATAACCAATTCAAAATGGATTAAAGATTTAAATATAAGACCTGGAACCATAAAACTTCTAGAAGAAAATGTAAGCAGTAAGCTCTCTGACATTAATTTTAATCTTTTTTTTTTCTTTTTTTTGGATATGTCTTCTCAGGCAAGGGAGACAAAAACAAAAATAAATGGGACCTAATCACACTAAAAAGCTTTTACTCAGCAAAGGAAACTACCAACAAAATTAAAAGGCCACCTACTGAAAGGGAGAAGATATTTGCAAACAGTATATCTGGAAAAGGGTTAATATACAAATTATGCAAACAACTCACAAAGCAGAAAAACAAACAACCTGATTAAAAAAAGGGCAGAAGACCTGAACAGGCATTTTCCCAGAGAAGACATACAGATGGACAACAGGCACACAAAACGATGTTCAACATCACTAATCGTCAGAGAAATGCAAATCAAGACCACAACGAGGTAACACCTCACACCTGTCAGAATGGTTATTCCCAAAAAAGACAACAAATAAGTGTTGGCAAGGGTGTGGAGAAAAGGGAACCCTTGTGCACTCTGGTGAGAATGTAAATTAATGTAGCCACTATGGAAAACAGTATAGTGAGTCCCCCCAAAAATTAAAAATAGAACTACCACATGACCTAGCCTGGGGATTTACATGAAGAAAACAAAAACATTAATTAGAAAGATATATGCACCCCGATGTTCATTGCAGCATTATTTTAAACAGCCAAGATATGGAAGCAACCTTAGTGCCCATACATCAATAGATGTATGGAAAAAGAAGATGTGGTGTGTGTGTGTGTGTGTGTGTGTGTGTGTGCATACACACACACACATATATATATACACACAATGTAAATCTTGCCATTTACAACAACATGGATGGATCTAGAAGGTATTATTCTAAGTGAAGTAAGTCATACAAAGACAAATACTGTATGATTTCAATTATATGTGGAATCCAAAAGACAAAATAAATGAACAAACTTAATAAAACAAAAAGTAGGATTATAGATACAGAGAAAAAAAAACAGACGGTTGCCAAAGGCATTGGGTGTGGGAGAAATAAAGAAATAGGTAAGGGAGATTAAGAGGTACAAACTTCTAGTTGCAAAATAAGTGAGTCAAGAGTACGAAATATACAGTGTGGGGAATATAGTCAAAAACTATAATATCTTTGTATGATGACAGATTGTAACTAGACTTACCATGGTGATCATTTTGAAATGTATAGAAATATCAAATCACTGTGTCATGTAACAGTTGCTTACATAACATTGTAGGTCAATTATAAATATAATTTAATACTGGTGTATGTTATATATAAAACTTATTAAGAGAGTAAGTCCTAAGAGTTCTTGTCACAGGGAAATTTTTTTCTATTTCTTTAATTTTTACCTATATGGGATGATAGATGTTCACTAAACTTACTGTGATAATCGTTTCATGATGTATATGAGTCAAATTATTATGATATACACCTTAAACTTCCTCAGTGTTGTATGCCAATTATATCTCAATAAAACTGGAAGAAAAAAAAAAGAAGTTGGCTTTTAATAGATTGTCCTTAAAAATCTCTAGAATATCCAGTTGGAAATAGCCAGTTGGAAGTTATTGGCAAAGTATACCCAATGGATTGAGAAAAATTACCCATGGAAATAGAGATGTAGTAGTGATCCTCAAATATGATCATAGTATAAAGGACACAAAAGAAGAGTGAGAGAGAAGAAATAGCTCTGGACAAACATCTTAGTGAATCAAAATATTATAAAATAGAAAAAAAAAGGAGGTATACACATGAAAAGAGAAACTAGAGTCAATAAAAACTAGGAAGTGTCATCATGGTGGAAACCTAGTTCTAGCATCTCTAAGAACTAAGAAGTGTCATGATGGCAGAAGTCACAATAGAGAAAAGTGTTACATGGAGGATGCATTCAACTGTCTATCTGGTGAAGCCTAGTCTTCTTAATGTTTATGGGCAAATGCTGCAAGGCATCAGTTGCTATAGGTCTTTTTTTTTTTTTTCTTCAACAGGATAAAAATTGCAGGTGATTCATCATGCCTCTACTAGTAATATTCTCTTTACTCTCCCCCTGACCCATTTCCCTTCTCTTCTGCTAATAAGATATGGTCAGTGTTTATAAGAAGTTACTGAAATTTGAAGAACCTTATACTGTTTTATTGGAGGGAAGGATGCTATATTTTGTTTCTTAACTGAGAATAATGAAAATTTCCATTTGACCACGATGCAATAAAAAAATGATTCAATAAAATACATTACTGTACTGTCAATATGTATCAGGAACTCCTTTGACACTGGGATACAGAGGTGAAGAAGATATTTTAACTATAACATTGGATGTAAAGAGAATATGGAGAACTGAATGAGATAAATGAGGAGAAATAAATGAGGAGGGCAGAATTATTGTCATGTAACTAGGCATTGAAATTTTCCTTTTCTCCAGGATTCCTAAAGGACTCAGCTACAAAGTAAGGAGTTAGATCCTGTCACCCAGGAATAGACTGGAAGTAAAAAAAATAATATATTTCACTACTCAAGCATGCCTTAGTGCTAGAAAGACATGGCTGATAGTCCAAAATGGAGAAAGATATGCCCCCAACGGAGAAAACTGAAGTGTTAAAAATTACCTTGAATATCCTCTCTAATAGTATCTCTGAGAGTGGCTTGGAGCAGCTGGGCAAAGTGGAAAATCACTATATAAAAAAAAAAAAAAGCTTATACTATGGAGCTCTATAAACATAACAATAAACAAGACCATTATCATCATGGAGCATAATTCAAGGCAGTGCATTCTAATCCCATATTGTGGTGGTTTGTAAAAACAGTGTTTTTGTTTTTTTTTTTTTCAAATACAGTCATGGGGATAATAAGAATTAGGTTGGGTGGCATTTTTTTCTGGAGCTCAGCTTTTCCTTTTATATATTTTTAGGCTCATACATCTGTTTCTGTGAGTTTTTAGACTCCTAAATTTTGATAATATGACACACTGAGGATTAGAAATCAAGACTTTGATTCTTTCAGAATGAAAAATAGTATTATTTCTAGGTAAAAATACATTTTATGTGTATATATAGCAAAAATACAATAATACAAAATGAAACAATTTATGGACTTCTTTCTATATAGTTTACTTCTTTCTCATTGGAGGGCAACTTCATAAGGTTCATAAAGGCCGACTTATAGCATCTCTACTCAGTATGCCTTGTTTCTTTCTAGGTCAATGTTATCTCTAGATTACCTGTCCTTGTGGATATTAATTAAATTTCTACTTTTCATAAACTGTACATAAGACTAAATGTCTTCACTATGCCTTCCTTTGACCATATCTTACTAAAATAATTTATATCTCAATACTTTAAACATTCATGAGAATCTTTATCCAAGGCTTGTAGGAAAAGGGGGTTACTATGTGTATATGTTTTAATGATTACTTGAGATTAAGAAATAAAAAATGAAACATCATCCTTTTACCTAAATATCTGAATTTAGTATAGCTTACCAGTCAGATATTATCTAAGAGTGCTACTTGTTGGATCAAATATTTTCACAGAGTAGCTTGGAGACCCAGGATATACTTTTTTCTGATAGCTAACCTGTGCCCCTTTTAAATCCAGCCCTGTTCTCTAACATATTTATTTGAGTTCATGAGTATAAGAAACAGACACTTTAAGAGAGAATGGATTTTTAAATAATCAACAAAGATCTGGGGAAATGAGAGTAATTCTTGTTACTGTTTAACTTTTTTGTGTGTATGTCAGAATGATTCTTTTTGTCGTGGCTGTCAAGGATCTATGATTTGGTCTCTGCCATCTCTCCTGGACTTTATCTTCTACTGTGTTCCCACTAACTTAATTCTTTACCAACACTCGTTTTCTTACTAGTCCTTGATCACAGCAAAGTGGACCCTACCTCATAACATTTGCAAATATTCTTTCATGTTCCTGAAATTGTTTCCTTCCATTAGCTTCACGGCTTGCTTACTCATTTCCTATATCTCTGACCATATATCACCTTAGTCTCCCAATATAAATAGAAAACCCCTCACCTCTGGGCTCTCTATTTTTAAGTGCATATTTTTTATTCCTCTTAGTAGCATCTAACATGGCATTTGATTTTTCTGCATCTTCACCCAAAGCCACAACAATGTAAGCTCTGTGAAAGCATGAAATTTTGTTTTGTCTATTGATGTATTCCTTGCACCCCAAACGCTGTTTAACCCATAGTGAATGCTCAATATTAGGTTAGAATATAAATATGAAGACTTTTACTAAGCCAACTCAGAACAATGTGAAATGTCCCAAATAGATTAGGATCTTTTTTTAAGTCAGTGATATCTCCATATTTGTAACTAATTCTATTGTCTCCCATTTTATTTAGATGTTAATTTTCATGGTAAGTTATATATTACTGAATCAAAGACATTTCATTTTCCTAGAATTTTGAGTCGCCATGATTATGTTTAATGTCATTAATGGGCCTAAATTTTTAAAAGTCAATAAGCTTTCTGTCTTTGAGAAAACAAGAGTCACTTGCCACATACCATAGCTAAGTGGGCATCAGCAGCTTTGCTAAGTGTCATGAATTTAGGGCAATAGGGTGTAATATCAGATCAAAGATGAAATTTATAGGCTGGAAATAGTAGGGCAAAGAATAGCTCAATGTTGGTAAAGAAAAGAAACAATTTTTAAATAGGTCAACAAGCACAACGATCATTATGTGATGATTAATTTACTGTATGTATCTCTTACACTCACCAAATACAGATGAAAAAGTAAAAATCTGAAAGTGGTGGAAGCTGATAGTTTCAATCAATATGGATTATTCACTGATATTTCAATATGTAGATTAAGAATTTTATCCAGACCACTTAAAGCTAAAACTATATATCCCAACCCTGTGCCTAAGTAAGGGCATGTGCCTAAATTCTGACCAATGGGACAAAGAGTGGTGTTATATGTAAATTCCAAAAATTGTTCTTAAAGCACAGTTAACCTTATTTTTGTCCTTTCTTCCTTTCTGTTTTCCTAAGAAAAGAACATGCTGGTTGAGCTTTGTTTTGTAGCTTTGGATCCTAGAGTATGTTGGTTTCCAATTTAATTCCTCTAAGCTAAAAATTCATCATTTTGCCTGCTCTATGAAAATGGATTGATTTATTTTTAATATATATATATATATATATTTTTCAACTGGCTCAATATTAAGCTTTGTTAGTAGAGTGCTGGAAACAACATTGCAGGAGGAAAGAGCTTGCAACTTATTCCAGAATTCTTCTTCAGACTCCTGCAGAACACAGCTTCCCTAATGCTGAGTTCCTGCAGTGTGAGCAACAGCTCCAGGCTTAGGCTTCCACAGTGCTTGTGGTTTCTCCAGGACCTGGCCAGTGCAGTGCATAGCATCCAGCACCACCCAAAGGCTATCAGGTTCCCTGGAACCTTCCTCAGGCAGTTTTGTAGCTGAGTGCCTTTGATGAGACACCTCCTGTGAACACATTTCTCTAGCACCCTAGAGGGCAGAATTCTGGCAAGTTCCAGAGAGCATATTTTCCAGCAAGTTTTGTCAGTGCAGCACCATAGCAACTTTGATTCTGAGCTATGAACTTGCTCTCTTCAACAAGACCTGGATCACATCCTTGATTGAGGGCAGGTAGATGAGGTAGAGTCTTACTTGGGTGCCTTATCTCAGCCCTAGTGAAGTGGCTATATCATATATCTGCTATTATACTAAACATATATTACATCTGCTATTCTGCTATTCCTTAGAGCCATCTCAATTTTTACTAACCCATATGTTATAATTCTAATCCTGTTATAATTAATACTTTTTTGTATTAAACTTTCCCTATTTTGATTATAGTATGGTTTCCTTCTCCATATTGGACTCAGTCTGACACATAAGGTAAACATCATGTGCTAAGGAAGGCACAGCAATAAGATAACCTGAAACCATGGAGGGTCGTGTCAGCCCTGGACTAACTTCCAGACTTCTTTCACATGAAGAGGAATAAAGAACTCTTTAAAACTACTGTGATTTTTGGTTTTTCAGCACCTGAATTTTCATCCTACATATTTAAGTGCTAAACTAATCTTGCTTCCCACGCAGCACCAAATACACCTTTTCAAGATTTTTGGATAGTAGAATAGAGAGTCTTAGACACCTAGTAGTTGCTCGGTAGTTAGTTGTTGAATAAATGAGTTACATAGCTCATAATAAGAATACAAACTGTTAGTGAACTCTTAATAAAATCAGCATCATAAATAAAAGGAGCCCAGTATTATGTAGAAAACACCAAATAATAGAACAAAATAATCTGTTAGCTCTGAATACTGAAGAAAATGATAGGTGAACTGTAAGAAAAAATTGTCTGATTGAAAGATTAGAGTCCCAGATTCTTTAAACCCCCTTGAAAATATTTAGGATTAACAAGATAAATATGAATGTAAAGAGAAAAACCTGAGGCATCCTACATCCCAACTTCCTCTTAGTAGCCCTTGTTTTACTGGCATTAGTTCCACTAATGTTAAAACTATCAGCTTCTTAAGGATAAATATTAGAGGCTATGATTTGTGGTAAGCATAGATACTTTCATTCCTTAATCATTTTTCTGTGGAATCATTTTCTGTGGAATCATTTTCTGTGGAATCTATGGAGATAATTACAACATGATCACTACTCCTCAGGACTTCCTGCTATAGGGGAGGAGTTGCATATTAAAATGACTTTGATATAATAGAAATGAAAATTACTATAATACAGAAAGAAGGTTGTTTGTAAATGGAAGAGATAAAGAAACTGAATGCAACTGAAAGGAGTGGGGAATTTCTCTTAAGTTACAAGATTTAAGTTAAATCTTAACTGTATGAAAAGTCAGAAAGAGAAAAATAAATCATTCCACATAATGCCACTAAATTAAACAACGTATGGAGCTCAGAATATTCAAGAACTTTTCAGATTATGGTACAGAGAATCATTTGTTTAGAGTTGTCTGGATGGGACCTAAGAAATAAAAATGTAATGACAGGTTGTAGCAAATGGAGGAACACTTTAAGTGCCAGGTGGTGAAAAGACAAGAAAAAAATTTCAGCAAGTGTAAGGAAAGGGTAAAAAAATTATTTCAAGAAGGCCATACAGAAAGGAATGTGTAGGAGAGACTGGAGATATGAGAGAGTGGAAGCAAAGAGACCAATTATTGAAGTCACTGTAGTCATCAAGAGCAGAGTGCTTACAGTCTGGACTTTGAAAATGGGATCCAAAAAAGAAATGAACAAATGATGTTTTGCAGGGAACATCAGTAGAATTTTGTAGCTGATTTAATTCTAGTTGCTAGATAAGGAGAGGCTAATGTTGACTGTGAGAACTTGAAATTATACAAAATGTCTGTATATACATAAAAATCTGCACACACATTATTATAGTTCTTTTTCTCTACTTCTGAAATGGAGTAAATAGAAATGTTTTGAGTTTTTATACTCCAGAATAATTTTAATATTGTAGGAATTATTTTTCTTTAGCAGCCTGGTAGAATTCACCCACAATGCCATTTCAGATTAGTGTACATTTAGGAGAGTGAAAATTTAATTTCTACTACTCTTTGTAGAATTCATGTCTCTATTTATGAATAAAAATCATGAATTTTATTAAAAACTTCAACTTGTTGAAAACTGTGTATAATATTCTATTATATTGTATGTTGTTTATAGCTATCATTTGGTTTTGGTTTTGGTTTTTTCCTTAGACATATTGTATCTTTACATTTCTCTAAGCTATTTATCTTTTAAAGAATGTATATTTGTGGGGCTTTTATTAAAATAATTTAATAAAAAGCCAACCTTTAGTAATTGTTAATTTTTTATTTTATTTCATTGTCATCAGGGATATGGTTTATAAAATTCTTATTTTTTAATTTATTTTTTATCTCCATGCATTTGTGTGAATATTTCATGCAATTAAAATAGGAGATACATTCCCTATTTTTATGATTATAGATTCTTATTTTTTTCTTTCACTTTTATTGATATATAACTGACATACAGCACTGTATAAGTTTAAGGTGTACAGCATGATTTGACTTATAACATCATGAAGTGATTACCATGATAAGTTTAGTGAATATCCATCATGTCATACAGATACAAAATAAAAGAAAAAAGTTTCCTTATGATGAGAACTCTTAGGATTTATTCTCTTAAGAAATTTCATATATAATATAGCAGTGCTAATTATATTTATCCTATTATACATTACATCCCTAGTACTTATTTATCTTATAACTGGAGGTTTGTACCTTTTGGTGATCTTCATCCAATTCCCCCCTCCCTTCATACCCCACATCTGATAACCAAAAAGCTGATCTCTTTCTATGAGAGAAAAAGAGTATGCTTGTTTGTTTGCTGTTTTTGTTTTTTGTTTTTTTTTAACATCTTTATTGGGGTATAATTGCTTTACAATGGTGTGTTAGTTTCTGCTTTATAACAAAGTGAATCAGTTATACATATACATATGTTCCCATATGCTGTTTTTGTTTTTAAAGTATAACTGATCTACAACACTATATAGTTCCTGGTGCACAACACAGTGTTTTGATATTTCTATACATTTCAAAATGATCACCACAATAAATCTAGTTACCATCTGTCATCATAATGATATTACATTATTAGTAAGTCCCCTACATACAAATGAGTTCCATTCCAAAAATGTGTTCGTAAGTCCAATTTGTTCCTAAGTCCAACAAAGTTAGCCTAGGTACCCAAATAACACAATCGGCTATATTGTACTCTACTGTAATAGGTTTATAATACTTTTCATACAAATGATACACAAAAAAACAAACACAAAAAATAAAGAAAACATTTTAAATCTTACAGTACAGTGCCCTGAAAAGCACAGTAGTAAAAGTACAACAGCTGGCATACAAGGGCTGGCACTGAGTGAACAGGCAAGGAGAGTTACTGACTGGAGGAGCGAGAGAAGATGGGAGATGGTAGAGCTGAAGGATCATCAGCAATAGGAGATGGAGGGCAAGCTGCAATTTCACCCACACCTGACGTTGATGGAACACACATTTGCATCTTTGAAAGTTTGCAACTTGAAGGTATATAGGGGACTTACTGTATTATCTATTTCCCCCACATTGTACATTTCATGCCTGTGACTCATTTATTTTGCAAAAACTTCTAAGAGGTAAGAAGTTTTTACCTCAATCTCCCTCACTTATTTCTCTCATCTTCCTACCTGCCCTCCCCTCTGGCAACCATCTGTTTCTTCCCTGAATCTATGACTCTGTTTCTGTCTTGTTATGTTTGTTCATTTGTTTTGTTTTTCAGATTCCACATATAAGTGAAATCATACAGTATTTGTCTTTCTCTGTCTGACTTATTTCACTTAGCATAATACCCTCTAGATTGATCCATGTTGTCACAAATGACAAGATTTCATTCTTTTTTATGTCTTAGTAATATTCCGTGGTATGTATGTATGTGTGTATATATATACGTATGTATATGTATATATCCCACACCTTCTTTATCCATTCATCTATCAATGGGCACTTAGATTGCTTCATATCTTGGCTGTTGGAAAGAATGCTGCAATTAAGATATGGTTGCATATATTTTTTTGAATTAGTGTTTTCATTTTCTTCAGATAAATACCCAGGAGTGAAATTGCTGGATCATATGGTAGTTTAATTTTTAATTTTTTGAGGAACCTCCATACTGCTTTCTGTAGTGCAGTACGAATTTATGTTCCCACCAACATTACATGAGGGTTCCCTTTTCTCCACACCCTGGGCAACATTTATTTGTTGTCTTTTTGATAACAGCCATTCTGACAGGTGTGAGGTGATATCTCATTGTGGTTTTTATTTGCATTTCCAAATGATAAGTGATTTTGAGCATCTTTTCATGTGTCTCTTGGCCACCTGCATGTCTTCTTTGGAAAAATGTCTATTCAGATCCTCTGCTCATTTATTGAGTTTTTTTTTTGATGTTGAGTTGCATTATTTCCTTGTATATTTTGGATATTAACCCCATATTGGATATGACATTTGCAAATATCTTCACCCATTCAGTAGGTGGTCTTTTTGCTTTGTTAATGCTTTCCTTCACTGTGCAGAAGCTTTTTAGTTTGATGAGGTCCCATTTATTTTTGCTTTTGTCTCCCTTGACTGAGGAGGTAAATCCAAATAAATATTGTTAAGAACCAATATCAAAGAGCATACTGCCTATGCTTTATTCTAGAAGTTTTATAGCTTCAGGTCTTATATTTAAATCTTTAATCCATTTAGATTTTATTTTTGTTCATGGTATGAGAAAGTAGCAAAGTTTGATTCTTTTTCATATAGCTGTCCAGTATTCCCAACAACATTTACTAAAGAGGCTGTCTTTCTCCACTGTATACCCTTGCCTCCTTTGTTGTAAATCAATTGCCCATTTAAGTGTGGGTTCATTTCTGGGCTAACTATTTTGTTCCATTGATCTATGTGCCTGTTTTTGTGCCAGTACCATACTGTTTTGATGACTGCAGTTTTGTAGTATAGTTTGAAATCAGGGCATGTGACACCTCCAGTTTTGTTCTTTCTTAAGATTGTTTTGGCTATTAGGGTCTTTCATGTTTCCATACAGATTTTAGGTTTATTTGTTCTCATTATGTGAAAAATGGCATTGGTATTTTGATAGGTATTGCATTGAATCTGTAGATTGTCTTTGGGAGTATGGTCATTTTAACAATATTAATTCCTCCAATCAGTTTCTTTGTGTTGTCTTCTATTTCTTTCATCTGTGTCTTATAGTTTTCCTAACACATGTCTTTTATCTCCTTAGTTAGTTTTATTCTTAGGTATTTTATTTTATTTTTTTGATAAAACTTTAAATGGGATTGTTTTCTTAATTTCCACATCTGATAGTTCATTGTTATTGTATAGAAAAGCAACAGATTTCTGTGTATTAATTTTGTATCTTGAGTTTTTACTGAATTCCTTAATTAGTTCTAAGAGTTTTTTGCTGGAGTCCATAGGGTTTTCTATGTATAATATCTTGTCATCTGCAGTTACAGTTTTGCTTCTTCCTTTCCAATTTGTATGCCTTTTTATCTTGTCTGATTGCTGTGACTAGGACTTCCAATACTATGGCTGAAGAAAAGTGGCAAAGTGGGCATCCTTGTCTTGTTCCTGATCTTAGAGGAAGTGATCTCATTTTTTCACTATTGACATGATATTAGATGTGGATTTGTCATGGCCTTTATTATGTTGAGGTATGTTCCCTCTACACTCACTTTGTTGAGAGCTTTTATCATTAATGGATATTGAATTTCGTCAAATGATTTTTCTGCATCTACTGAGATGATAACACGATTTTTGTCCTTCCTTTTGTTAATGTGGTGTATCACACTGATTGAATACAGATGCTAAACCATCCTCGTATCCCTGAATTATTATGTCAGGCATTTATTCTAAACATATAAAGAAGAACTAACACCTATTTTTCTCAAATTATTCCAAAAAACTGAAGAGGACAGAGCACTCCCAAATTAATTCTATGAGGTCAGCATCACCCCGATACCAAAAACAGACAAAGAGACTACAAAAAAAGAAAACTACAGGCTAATATCTCTGATGAATATAGATGGAAAAATCCTCAACAAAATATTTTCAATCTGAATCCAACAATATATAAAAATGATCATAAATCATGATTAAATTGGATTTATTCCAGGGAAACAAGGATGGTTCACTATTTGCAAATCAATCAGTGTGTTGCACCACATTAACAAAAGGAAGGATAAAAATCACATGATCACCTCAGCAGATGCTGAAAAAGAATTTAACAAAATTCAAAATCCATTCATGATAAAAACTCTCATCAAAGTGGGTATAGCAGGAACATATCTCAACATAATAAAGGCCATTTATGACAAACTCACAGCCAACATCACACTCAAAACTGGAAAGATGAAAGCCTCTCCTCTAAATTCAGGAACAAGACAAAGATGCCCACTCTCACCACTTCTATTTCACATAGTATTGGAAATCCTAGAAACAGCAATCAGACAGGAAAAATAAATAAAAGGCATCCAAATTGGAAGGGAAGAAATAAAACTGTCATTATTTGCAAATGACATGATACTTTTTATAGAAAACCCTGAAGTTCCCACCAAAAACTATTACAACTAATAAATGAATTCAGAAAAGTTGCAGGATACAGGATTAATATACAGAAATCTGTTGCTTTTCTTTACAATAATACTAAACTATCAGAAAGAGAAATTTTTTTAAATCCTGTTTAAAATCACATCAAAAAGAATAAAATACATAGGAATAAACTTATCCAAGGAGGTGAAAGACTTTTACTCTGAAAACTGTAAAACACTGGTGAATGAAAGTGAAGATGATACAAAGAAATGGAAAAATTCTTGGATTGGAAGAATTAATATTAAAATGGCCATACTACCCAAAGCAATCTACATATTAAATGCAATCCCTATCAAAATACCCATATTTTTCACAGAACTAGAACACATAATCCTAAAATTTATATGGAACTACAAAAGACCCAAGTAGCCAAAGCAAGTTGAGAAAAAAAGAACAAAAATGGAGTTATCATTCTTCCTGAATTCAGACTCTACTACAAACTACAGTAATTAAAACAGTATGGTACTACACATAAACAGATGCATAGATCAATGGAACAGAATAGAAAGCCCAGAAACAAAGCTATGTACTTATGGTCAATTAATCTTTGACAAAGGAAGGAAGAATATACAATGGGGAAAAGGCAGTCTCTTCAATAAGTGGTGCTGGGAAAACTGTATAGCTACATGTGAAAGATTGAAATTAAAAGTTTCTCACACTATATACAAAAATAAACTCAAAATGGATTTAGAGACTTAAATGTAAGACCAGAAATCATAAAATCCTAGAAGAAAACATAGGCAGAACACTCTTTGACATAAATTGTACCAACATTTTTTTGGACCGACCTGTCTCCTCACGGAGCAGAGACAAAAGCAAAAAATAAACAAATGGGACCTAACTAAAGGCTTTAAAAGCTTTTAGTTTCAAGGTTGAAAGCTTTCATAGCAAAGAAATCCATTAGCAAAATGAAAAGACAACCTACAAAATGGTAGAAAATATTTGCAAATAATATGACCAATAAGGAGTTAATATTTAAAATATATAAACAGCTCATACAACTCAAATTCAAAAACAAACAAACTGCTCAATCAAAAAATGAGCAGAAGACTTGAATAGACATTTTTCAAAGAATACACACAGATGGCTAACAGACACATGAAAAGATGCCCAATATCACTGTTAGGGAAATGCAGATCAAAACAACGAGATCTGCACCTCTCAGAATGCTTATCATCAAAAAGTCTACAAATAACAATGTTGACAAGGATGTGGAGAAAAGGAAACCCTAGTACACTGTTGGTGGGAATGTTAATTTTTGCAGTCAGTATGGAAAACAGTATGGAGCTCTCTCAAAACGCTAAAAATAGAAGTATCATATGATCCAGCAATTCCATTCCTGGATATATATGCAAAGAAAACAAAGATTTGAAAAGATACATGCACTCCAATACATGTAACAATAATGTTCAGAGCAGTATTATCTATAATAGCCAAGATATGGAAGCAACCGAAATGTACATCAATAGATGAATGGATAAAGAAGATATGGTATAAATATACAATGAAATATTATTCATTCATAAAACAGAATGAAATTTTGCTATTTGCCATAACATGAATGGACCTCGAGTGTTTTATGGTTAGCAAAATAAGTCAGATACAAAAAGACAAATACCATATGTTATTACTTACATGTGTAATCTAAAACATAAAACTAACAAATGAATATAACAAAACAGAAAGAGATTCCCAGATATAGAGAACAAACTACTGGTTGCCAGTGGGGAGATGGAAGGAGAGACAGACAAAATTAAGGGTATGGTACTAACGAGGTACAAACTACTGTGTATAAGATAAATAAGCTACAATAATATATTGCACAGCATAAGGAATATAGTTAATATCTTATAGCAACTTTATATGGAATATAATCTTTAAAAAAGCTGAATCACTATGTTGTACACTTGAAATAATATAATATTGTAAATCAACTATACTTCAAATTAGAAAGAAAGAAGGAAAGGAAGGAAGGAAGGAAGAAAGGAGGGAAGGAAGGAAGGAAGGAAGACAATCAATCCTGGTTTAGCCTCCCCCCCCACCAAAAAAAAAAATAGACACCTATTAATGTCTGAATCACACCAGCTGATTTTTGTTGCCATCAAACTTTGGTCAGTTTTTATGGCCATATACTTGGTAACTTAAGAAAATTATAATTGTTGGTCAGTTTATCCAAGGGTGGTCAATTTGCAGCCAACTGAGATTGATGGGTAGTGCCTAGAGCATTTTTTGTAGGAAAGGAATTTGAGGCCACATCCGTGTTCAGATGGATATAGTGCCATGATTTTTATTTTCCATGATTTCAAAATAGAGAATAAGAGAGAGTTTGTGTTAGTGTCATGTTTTGACGATACTTTGTGCTTTGTCCCTAGATCGAGAATGTCAGGTAGTTTATCACAATATTTTTTTTTATTTACTCATGTACTTACTTGCAAATTCAAGAAAGTTTTTGTAAGACTCCACCATAAGAAGTAAACTAAGCACTAGGAATTTGCCCCCAACTTCTGTTACTTCACAGAATACTATTCAGTAACACTCCCAAAATTCTAAAATATTTGGTATTAATAACATGTCACAGAAAGATGCCCTCACCCATTGAAATCTTTCAGAAAATTCTCTGATATTTTTCTGTTTTAAAGGTAGCTGGCCTCTATCTTCCCCCACCTCCAATTTTTATGATATGTTAATATCTTCATTATATTGTGTATATGAAGTGATTGTGAGGTGGGGAACTGAGTGGTGTTTTTTCTGTCTTCTCTGTTGCTGAGTAAAGGCTCTGAGAACAAGTTATGAAACTTCATCCTATGTAAGAGTACTGAACAGAATTATTCCCTGAATTACTTGCCCTTTCATGATCTTTGTGAGATGTGGAGAGTTTTAAAACACTGTCTAGGTCTAGTTTTGATGGCAGTGCTTGTTTGTTTGGGGGAGTAAGCTCAATGTTGTTTTGCATTCATTCATCCAACACACGTTAATTAAATACCATCTAAACATCAGTCACGCTCATGACACCAAAATAAAATGATGAGCAGAGCAGGCATATTCCTCCTGCCACGGAGTTTTCAATCCCAATAATGACTACATATTACTCAAATAATTCACATATATTTAAATACCAAGTATAATAAGTGTTATGAAGAGAAAGCACACGCTGTTTTGAAAGTTAAAAATGTAGTACCCAACCTTATATTGGAGGCAGTATAGCTTACACAGCTGTTTCTCTGCAGAGATAATATTTGAACTCATATTTGTATAGTGAGTAAGAGTAAATTAGACAATGTTTGGGGGGAGGAGGAAAAGTGGCCAAAGGAAAGGGAAGACAATGTGCAAAAAGGAGTGAGATCAGAGGGATATACATTAAAATGATTGACCAAAGGCTAGAAAATTGGGGGTTCAGGAAGTTAAAGAAAGGATGATGGAAGTCAGGCTATAAGGTGAGCAAGTGCTACATATCTGTCTCAGCATTCCCTAGAAGAATTCCTCAGTTAATTAATTTTAATGTGAAGAGTATCACCTTCATTAAACAGTATTTTTATACTAGTATTATTGTTCTCTGCCCAAATTTCTTAATGTGACTGTGCCCTTATCATTCTTTGAAATATTGAAAGTGTAGTATAAGTTAAGCTTATATATATCAAAATTACCACTGCTTCATTTTCATCTCAAAAAGAATACCAAAAAAGATGTTGTTTCTTTCAAATGTTGACTCACTGTAATAATTTAAAAATTTATAGATGTATTAATGAAAAACAAATAGTCTATCTCCTCCTGCCTGCTTATCCAAACACATCAATCTCACCATCTGAGTAATCTATAGCAATTGTCTGAATGATCTTTTTAGGCTTTTTTAATCCTTTAGCAAACCCATAATCATTTATTTTCTTATACATCTACTTTTTTCCTTTGTTTTATAAATACAGCTCTATTTATACCTATTTAAAACTTGCTCTTTTTAAGTAACAAATTATCATGAACTTCTCACAGGGTCAATATCTGTATCCAGGTTACTAGTTTTAATAGCTGCAGAATGTTTCATGCAGGATGTGCCTTATACATTTAGCCATTCCTCTTTTTAAGGTTATTCAAATTGCTTTAAGTTTTTGTTTTATATATATATATATACATGCACACATATACATATTTGATATTAACAAACAATGCTGCAATAAATGTCTTTAAATAGGAGAAAAAATAGTAAAGCTAATTTAGATAGCAAGATTTACATTAGTATACCAATTCCCTCCTAGGGATGTTGGGATAAATGGGAAGATATATTTATTGCTAGACAATGGTTTGTACATAGTAAAATTCAATTAAATGTTGTACTTAATCATAAGTAGTAGTACTTATATCTTCATATATGATGGTTTTGTTTAACAGGATAAATAGGTGTAAATAAATTTTCTTTTTTTCTGGGTCTATAAATAGTAATCACATTTTACTTTGTTACATGATGTCAAATTTCTTAAAGTGGTTAAAAATTTACAAATATTTTCACTGACAGCCTATTATAGTGGATATTTATAAACAATATAAACAATGTTCTTATATTTTTATTTCATATACTTGATTATTAATAACTTTGAACATGTTTTAGGTAATAAGCATATTAGTAATTTTAATTCCCTTTTATTGTCAATCTTTCCTTTTATATATTTTACCTTTCAACAAATAAAATACTTGTGGTTAGTGTATCTTTTTGTTTTTAAATTCTAAATGTGGTCAAAATTATGCATCTGAGTTTATGCTTTCCATCATTTTTTTCTAATATTTGTCATAGTTTTAATCTTTAAATTTAAGTGCTTAATCCATCTGCAAATTATCTTTGGAGGACTGACTCTAAGCCTTATATTCCTTCAGGTTCATAGCCAATCATGCCCTCCCAATTTGTTCAATAATTCAACCATTTTGCAATTATTTGAAATGATACATTTTCATGCATTATTTTCCCATATGTATAAAAGTCAATTTCTGGGCTCCATTTTGCTCCAAAATATGTTTGTCTATTTTTGTTTATAAGATATGCTCAATAGGTCAATCATCGTCCTGGTGTTAGCCAATCAATAACTTCAAGCAGTGTTCCTCTCCCCTCAAATACTCATGATAATAGAGGTCTAACAGGCATACATTATCCAAAATAAGAGATGAACTACTGAAAATAGAAAACAGGCAATTATTTAACTATGTATACATAAAACATAATACATGGATTTTCCATATATTCTTGTATTGGTTTTTCTCTTCAGTATAAGATGGCAACTATTTCCTCCAATATTTAAAGACAAATCGACAGTGACTGAAACATCACTACTCTTTGTATGGAGATGACTTGATGAGTTTATACATCTTTTGTTTATTTTTCTCAGATAATGTCGTTCAGAAAAAATGACAAAACACAAACAAAATAAACAAAAAAACCTCTCTTCATGTTTTAGACTATTTCAAAAGAAACAGAGACTACACCATAATGCTGAGTTGACTGTATTCAGAGAGATCAATGTACTTCAGGGAGGAACACGGTTCACAGAATCTGGTTAATTGAATAGGGACTAAAGAAAGATGAGACAACGGGATCGTTTTGAGATAAACTTTCCAGTTTCCCCTAGTGAGGCAATAGAAAGGATTTGATTAAAAGTTACTTTGTTTTTCCTCTGTATTTGTTAATTTTCTTGTTGTTGTTTTAACCTAGTTGTAAGGATTGAGAATGGGAGCTTAGAAGATTTCAAGAAATTGTTGATCTAACACCTACGCTCAAATCAAAAGCATCATTTATCTTTCTAGTGTATTCGTTATGCCATAATCCCTGATGAATGGGCAACTGAGGTAACACAACGTGATGAAAATGAAATTAGCTAATACCAAGCAAGGTATATTTGAATAAATATTCAACGAATAGTATACCGCATCTTTAACACTCAGGTATCCTTAACTATCAGACATCCTTAACTTTTATGTATATTACTGAAACCTCTCTGTTCATCTGAAGTTTGAAGATATATTTCTCTTTCAGCGAGTAGTGAAGGAGGAGTAAGTAAGTATTGGGTGTGAGGAAATAATAAAGTCAACAATTTTTTTGGCCACTCACTGACAGACACTCTAAGTACTTAGCAGGTAGTGCCTTATTTGATTCTCATAACTACCCTACTAGAGAGGCTGTATAAGCTCTGTTTTACAAATCAGAAAACTGAAGGTGAAACAGGGAGAAGTTAAGGGACTTGTGCATGATCACCCACCTAACCTATAGAGCCTAAATATTAAGATAAAAGATGGTGGTAATCACTGGGTTTCAACCTCAGTCTTTTCAAGCATTTTCCCCTACTCTCCCTTACCTTCAACTTTAGTCGCATCTCTTTCCTTTAACCTAAATCATCTGAAATGTCAGAGAACTACAGTTTTAATCACCTTTCTCTTGGTCTGTGGGCATTTCCCCCATTTTATTTACCTGTAGGCTCCTGGTTCAGGGCACAATCGGAAGCTAGAGATATCCCAGGTATTCTGGATGTGTCATAGCAAAGAATTACATACCTCTTTAGATATCGAGTCCCCCTTAATTTGAGAAGGGTCAATCACCATTTTTAATGTAGGTGTTAGGCTACATTTCCATGAATGACAGTGGTTAGCCCCATAATATTCCTTCTCCTGAAATGTGAAATCTGAAAGACACAGGTTCTGAGAACTTAGAAAATTGGTGGTCAGTGGAGCTGTCAACCTAGTGGAATCAAGAGAGAGGTCATACTATCAGAGGTCTTATTACTTTCTCTCTTTCTGTAGTCCAGAGGTTTGCTTATTCAAAGTGTTTTTTTTGGTTATGTATGAGGGTATTCCAGAGTTACTTTTTGTTGTTTTGCAAAAGTTTAATTAATGTTAGACTTGTGTGTTTTGATCACAAGGAAGAAGTCATAATTATTAGAGGTCACAAGATAGACTTCAAAAAACATGAAAGTTGATTTAGGTCTCGACTAAGTAGAGAATATGTGTGTGTGTGTGTGTGTGTGTGTGTGTGTGTGTTGCAGGGATGGTGTTTCAGTTTTGGGGGGACTCAAGAGCAGATTGATATTGAAGGGGAGGCTCCATCACTGAGGATGCCAATATATCTACAGTTAACAATTTTCAGAGTAACACAGATTCTAATAACATTTATATGGGAATATAGATTTTTATAGGGGCCAGACTGTGGAGGATTTTGAATGGCATTAAATATCACGACATCTTTAAAATATAGTACTGAATATTTATTAGTGTAGTATTTAAAATATAGATTTTTTTTTTCCTTAGGGTTATGTTGTGTGCTCTCACAACAGCACTGTAAGGCAGCAGTTCTGAGCTTGGACAAAAGGTCAGGTTTCTCTAGGAAAGAGTTGTGCTAAGGTTAACTGTCAATGTATGCTATAAAAAGACACAGAAACAGATTGCACACCAATGATTAAGTATCTTCTGCTGGAAGGCTTAACAAAAGGGGCTGTCCTATAGCTTCACTCTTTAACAAATAACATGTGTAATGTATACTGCTGCTTATAAATTCTTCAATAAAAGACATGCTAACCTGAACTTCAAACTCCGTGAAATATGGTCAACACACAGAAAAAACTATCTAAATTTAGAAAGGAAAAATGAATAGTCTTTTAATGAATCTTAGAAAGAAGGAATATGAAGGCAACCAATCACGATGACCAAAAATACACATTTATCAAAATTAGTCTTGGCACTTTGATCTCTTGGGTTTATCATATTAATGAGAATATAGGGCAAGTATAAAAAAGCTCCTAACAGTCTTTATGTTTCTAAAACCAGGACAGGATTACAAATCCTTAGGGTACATGATGGTCTCAGTTGGGTTTTATTGTATTGCCTTAGAAGAACTGATTAATTTATAGAATACGATGATTTGTGTGTCTAATGTAGTTACATTCATTCAGCACCAAAGAAAAAAAATCATTCATGGGATTCATGTAATAGTTCTAATTAATCCCACCATGTTTTGGTAGATAATTTATGGGACAGTAATAGAGCCCAACAAGCTTCAATTACACATATGCAAAGTAGTCACTTAATATTTCTATTACTGATGTATTTCATTTCTTAAAGGTGAAGAGATGTTTATAAAAAATCACATTTAAATTAAAGTAACAGATTTGTACAAAATAGTATTCATGGAAAAAAGAATCAAATGACCAGTTGGGAAGTGTAAGACTATTCTTTGGACATGACACAGACACATTCTGAAATACTTAAAGAAAAATATAATTGAAAGGCAGATTTTGTTTCATTGACTTTTGAAGATATGAAGGAGAGTTACAGTTTTAAAGTGTCATTCTAGATTTCTGTTTAAAAAAATGGATCAAAACAAATGCAGATTTTTTTGCTGTACTAGAATAATAAAAAGCTACATATATTTCCAGATCAGAATTTATTGTTAATTGCCTAGCTACTTCATACAAATTATTAAAAGGAATTGAGATCATTAGCCTTCTAGTTTTCCCAGATATTCTAAAATCATACAGTTAATCTCACCCACACCTCTCACATGAAATCAAGGAAAAATTCAAGAACTCTTAAGCTCTCTCTTTTGTAAAAAGTGACTGTTTATGTAAATTTAGACGACAAAATGTCAAGGGACTCTGAAGTCATTTTTTGCAGGCAGAGGTGAGAACTGTCAAAGCATTATGACACATAGTGCTGGGATATGAATGGATAAGATACAGGTATAATTAATGCTTTGCTAATATTAAAGTGGGTTGAATATTTCTTGAATCACCTTAGCTCGCTTATCCTGGATTTCCAATAAATGGAAGTTAATGTATAATTTAAAAGTAATTCTCATTCATAAAAAAATTGCTTACAGTCTTACAACCATATTTAGTCTTCATTTCTAACTTTAGATAAAATGTTGAATTATAAAATGAAGAAAATTATACATAAATCAAGAAAAAAGGTTGTAAAAATAGAAATTTCTTCAAGTTCTAGATTGCATATTGACAGATTCTATTATAGGTAATGCAGATTTTTAAAAAAGTAACTCAAGAACATATAATTATACTTTTAAATTATATTGGGTATATTATGCTGATTTAGCATGCTTTGGACAAAGCCAATAGCAGATATCTTGCCAATCAATTAGTTTATTATTTTTTTGCCCAGAAATAGATAAATGCTGGAGCAATGTTCAAAAAAAATTTTCGACAGTAAAAAATAAAAGTTCCCCAGTCAAATCATACCAATTCCACAAACCTCCTAGATATAGCCACCATTACTAGTTTGGTGTATACTTACTTACACACACTATGTATATACATACATCCGTCTGTCATCTATCTATACCTACTTACATCAATGAGTATATAGATATATATATGCATTTAAACTTTTTTTACTTCAGTGTGATTATAGTACACATACACTTTTCAGCTTGCTTTTTTCCCTTAGCAATAAGAAATAGGGAGCTCTGTCTGTAGCATTATCTTTAGATCTGCCTCCTTTTTAATAGCTGCATAATATTCCACAGAATAAAACAGCATAACTAAAGTAACTCTTTCTAATTTTAACCCTTATAAAAATGCAACAGTATTTTGTAAATTTATCTTTCCTCATATATAACAGTATTTTTCTAAAATAAATACACAGAAACAGAATTTCTGAATACATAAGTATAGTAATTTTAAAATTTTGAAAAATTTACTTTCAAAAAAAGCTGGACATTTTACAGCTCCACCAAAAGGCTATGAATGCCATTTTGCCAAATCTTGATCAACAATAGATATTATTAATCTTCTAATTTTAGTAAATCTGTTAGAAGAAATATCATAACCTGTTTTAATTTGTATATTCTAGATTATTATAAGCTTGGAAATATTTTAGCTTGTCAACTGCATTTCTCTGAAATGTCTTTACATTTTATTTGGCATTTCTGAACAGCTTATTGTGTTTTTTTGTATTATTTTTATAAACATATAAATATATTTTAATCTTTTATATTATGAATTTCACAAAAGTTATTATGTTTTATCACTTACCTTTGAATATGGTGTCTTTTTCATAATGAATTTAAAATTTGTATGTAGCCACATCTGTCTTTCCTTTATGTATAGCTTTGGGGTTTGTATTTTACTTAAAAAGTGTTTGCCAAAATAGAATTTTTAAAATATATTTCTGTATTTATTATATTTTAATAAATTTTGTTTGTGTATATATTTACTAAATTTAAAACTCATTTTTTATAAAATTGGTCACACGCATCTAATTTATTTTCCCCAATACATAGTGGCTTATTAGCTTAACCTTTCTACCACTGCTTAAGAATGCCATATTTATTATTCATGAAATACATATATACATGGTTCCATGTACTTAATCATTCATCTTATTTAGCAAATACTTACTGAGTACGCACTACAGGAAATGTGGATACAGTTGTGGACAAGACAGAGATTCCCTCCTCTTGTGAAATTTCTTTCTCTGAGTCTGTGTCTATCTCTGTCTCTTTCTCACATAAACAATAAATGATATACATGATAATTTATAACATAGTTATACATGTAGATACAGATATCACTATGATATTATCTATGAGGAAAATGAGGAAAGAGTTTCAGTCATACTGGTGGCAGGAAAGAGTGGAGAAAAACCACTATTTTATATTAGTTAGTCGTTAAACCGTCTGTAAGGAATGACATTTGAGGTGAAACAGAAATGAAGGAGGAAATGAGCCATACAAATTTTGGTAAGGGAATTTAAGAGAAAGGAAACAGCACATGAAAAGGCTCCAAGTCAGGGGAACACGCACATTAACAATACAGAGTTTAGAAAGGCTGCAGTGAATTAACAACATTAAATGCAACAACAATCGCATTATAGGGGTCCCAGAAGAGGAAGAGAGAGAGAAAGGACCCGAGAAAATATTTGAAGAGATTATAGTTGAAAACTTCCCTAACATGGGAAAGGAAATAGCGACCCAAGTCCAGGAAGTGCAGAGAGTCCCATACAGGATAAATCCAAGGCAAAACATGCTGAGACACATAGTAATCAAACTGGCAAAAAAATTGAGACAAAGAAAAGTTATTGAAAGCAGCAAGGGAAAAATGACAAATAATATACAAGGGAACTCCCAAAGATTAACAGCTGATTTCCAAGCAGAAACTCTACAAGCCAGAAAGGAGTAGAAAAACATTTAAAGTGATGAAAGGGAAGAACCTACAACCAAGATTACCCAGCAAGGATCTCATTCAGATTGGATGGAGAAATCAAAAGCTTTACAGACAAGCAAAAGCTAAGAGAATTCAGCACCACCAAACCACCTATACAACAAATGCTAAAGGAACTTCTCTAAGTGGGAAACGCAAGAGAAGAAAAAGACCTACAAGAACAAACCCAAAACAATTAAGAAAATGGTCATAGGAACATACATAGCGATAATTACCTTAAAAGTGAATGGATTAAACCAACCAAAAGACACAGGCTTGCTGAAGGGATACAAAAACAAGACACATCTATATGCTGTCTACAAGAGACCCACTTCAGATCTAGGGACACATATAGACTGAAAGTGAGGGGATGGAAAAAGATATTCCATGCAAATGGAAATCAAAAGAAAGATGGAGTAGCAATACTCATATCAGATAAAATAGACTTTAAAATAAAGAATGTTACAAGAGACAAGGAAGGACACTACATAATGATCAACGGATCAATCCAAGAAGAAGATATAACAATTCTAAATATATATTCACCCAACATAGGATCACCTGAATATATAAGGCAACTGCTAACAGCTCTAAAAGAGGAAATCGACAGTAACACAATAATAGTGGGGGACTTTAACACCTCACTTACACCAATGGACAGATCATCCAAAGAGAAAATTAATAAGGAAAAACAAGCTTTAAATGACACTATAGACCAGATAGATTTAATTGATATTTATAGGACATTCCACCCAAAAACATCAGATTACACTTTATTCTGAAGTGAGCATGGAACAGTCTCCAGGATATATCACATCTTGGGTCACAAATCCAGCCTCAGTAAATTTAAGAAAATTGAAATCATATCAAGCATCTTTTCTGACCACAACGCTATGAGATTAGAAATCAATTAGAGGGAAAAAAACGTAAAAACACAAACACATGGAGGCTAAACAATACGTTACTAAATAACAAAGAGATCACTGAAGAAATCAAAGGGGAAATCAAAAAGTAGCTACAGACAAGTGACGGTGAAAACATGACGATCCAAAACCTACGGGATGCAGCAAAAGCAGTTCTAACAGGGAAGTTTACAGCTATACAAGCCTACCTCAAGAAACAAGAAAAATCTCAAACAATTTAACCTTACACCTAAAGGAACTAGAGAAAGAAGAACAAACAAAACCCAAAGTTAGCAGAAGGAAAGAAATCATAAGGATCAGAGCAGAAGTAAATGAAATAGAAACAAAAAAAACAATAGCAAAGATCAATAAAACTAAAAGCTGGTTCTTTGAGAAGATAAACATAACTGATAATCCATTCACCAGACTCATCAAGAAAAAGAGGGAGAGGACTCAAATCAATAAAATTAGAAATGAAAAAGGAGAAGTTACAACAGACACCACAGAAATACAAAGCATCCTAAGACACTACTACAAGCAATTCAATGCCAATAAAATGGACAACCTGGAAGAAATGGACAAATTCTTAGAAAGGTATAACCTTCTAAGACTGAACCAGGAAGAAATAGAAAATATGAACAGACCAATCACAAGTAATGAAATTGAAACTGTGATTAAAAATCTTCCAACAAACAAAAGTCCAGGACCAGAGAGCGTCACAGGTGAATTCTATCAAACACTTAGAGAAGAGCTAACACCCATCCTTCTCAAACTCTTCCAAAAAATTGCAGAGGAAGGAAAACTCCCAAACTCATTCTATGAGTCCACCATCACCCTGATACAAAAACCAGAGAAACATACTACAAAAAAAGAAAATTACATACAAATATCACTGATGAATACAGATGCAAAAATCCTCAACAGAATACTAGCAAACAGAATCCAACAACACGTTAAAAGGATCATACAAGTGGGATTTATCCCAGGGATGCAAGGAACCTTCCATATACGCAAATCAATCAATGTGATAGACCATATAAACAAGTTGAAGAAGAAAAACCATATGATCATCTCCATAGATGTCGAAACAGCTTTTGCCAATATTCAACACCCATTTATGATAAAAACTCTCCAGAAAGTGGGCATAGAGGGAACCTACCTCAACATAATAAAGCCCATATACAAGAAACTGACAGCAAACATCATTCACAATGGTGAAAAACTGAAAGCATTTCCTCTAAGATCAGGAACAAGACAAGGATGTCCAGTCTCACCACCATTATTCAACATACATTTGGAAGTACTAGCCATGGGAATCAGAGAAGAAAAAGAAATAAATGGAATACAAATTGGAAAAGAAGAAGTAAAACTGTCACTGTTTACAGATGATATGATACTATTCATAGAGATTCCAAAAGATGCCACCAGAAAAATACTAGAGCTAATCAATGAATTTGGTAAAGTAGCAGGATACAATATTAATGCACAGAAATCTCTTGCATTCCTATATACTAATGATGAAAAATCCAAAAGAGAAATTAAGGAAACACTCCCATTTACTATTGCAACAAAAAGAATAAAATACCTAGAAATAAACCTACCTAGGGAGACAAAAGACCTGTATGCAGAAAACCATAAGCCACTGATGAAAGAAATTAAATATGATACCAACAGATGGAGAGGTATACCATGTTCTTGTATTGGAAGAATCAATATTGTGAAAATGACTATACTACCCAAAGCAATCTACAGATTCAATGCAATCCATATCAAATTACCAATGGCATTTTTTAAAGAACTAGAACAAAAATCTTAAAATTTGTATGGAGACACAAAAGACCCTGAATAGCCAAAGCACTCTTGAGAAAGAAAAACTGAGATGGAGGAATCAGGCTCCTGGACTTCAGACTATTCTACAAAGCTACAGTAATCAAGACAATATGGTACTGGCACAAAAACAGAGATATAGATCAAAGGAACAAGACAGAAAGCCCAGAGATAAACCCATGCACCTATGGTCAACTAATCTATGACTAAGGAGGCAAGGATATACAATGGAGAAAAGATAGTCTCTTCAATAAGTGGTACTGGGAAAACTGGACAGCTACATGCAAAAGAATGAAATTAGAACACTCCCTAACACCATACACAAAAATAAACTCAAAATGGATTAGAGATATAAATGTAAGACCGGACACTATAGAACTCTTTAGAGGGAATCATAGGAAGAACACTCTTTGACATAAATCACAGCAAGATCTTTTTTGATCCACCTCCTAGAGTAATGGAAATAAAAACAAAAATAAACAAATGGGGCCTAATGAAACTTCAAAGCTTTTGCACAGGAAAGGAAACCATAAATAAGACGAAAACACAACCCTCAGAATGGAAAAAAATATTTGCAAATGAATCAACAGACAGAGGATTAATCTCCAAAATATATAAACAGCTCATGCAGCTCAATATTAAAAAAACTAACAACCCAATCCAAAAATGGTCAGAAGACCTAAATAGGCATTTCTCCAAAGAAGACATACAGATGGCCAAGAAGCACATGAAAAGCTGCTGAACATCACTAATTATTAGAGAAATGCAAATCAAATCTACAATGAGGTATCACCTCACACCAGTCAGAATGGGCATCATCAGAAAACCTACAAAAAACAAATGCTGGAGAGGGTGTGGAGAAAAGGGAACCCTCTTGCACTGTTGGTAGGAATGTTAACTGATGCAGCCACTATGGAGCACAGTATGGAGGTTCGTTAAAAAAACTGAAAATAGAATTACCATATGACCCAGCAATCCCACTACTGGGCATATACCCAGAGAAAACCATAATTCAAAAAGACACATGCACCCCAATGTTCACTGCAGCACTATTTACAATAGACATGTCATGGAAGCAACCGAAATTCCCATCTACAGATGAATGGATATGGTATATATATACAATGGAAAATTACTCAGCCATAAAAAGGAACAAAACTGGGTTATTTGTTGAGACATGTATGGATTTAGAGACTGTCATACAGAGTGAAGTAAGTCAGAAAGAGAAAAACGAATATCGTATATTAACTCATATATGTGGAACCTCGAAAAATGGTACAGATGAACCGGTCTGCAGGGCAGAAATTGAGACGCAGATGTTGAGAACAAACATATGGACACCAAGGGGGAAAGCAGCAGGGGTGTAGCCATGGTGGTGTGATAAATTGGGTGATTGGGATTGACATGTATACACTGATGTGTATAAAACTGATGACTAATAAGAACCTGCTGTATAAAACAATAAATAAAATTTAAAAAAAGAAGTAGCATTACCACAATGTCTTGCACTTAGAAATCACTCCATTAATGTACAATATGATAACTATGTCATGAAATTTCTTCGATATTTTTGCAATGTCAAAATATTTTCTATTTTCTCAACAACCCAATTTGGTAAGTATAAACACCATATTCATTTAATTAACCTATCTTATTTTTAATTTCCAATATATGGTCTATTTTGCAATAGTACCTGTTGTGACCTACAATTATTGGTTGCCAAATTATTTCTAAAACTATTATAATGCCCTTTTGAGTAGCAGAGTCTATACATATACCTTATCTTGCCTGGTGCATGTTGCTTTTTAAGTAGGAGCATCCAAACATAAAAACAAATTCAATCTTAGGGCTGTACTGACTTCTTCAGACAGATGGCTCATAACATAAACCATTTGCTGTTCTGCTTTAAGTCAACCAGCCCTTCCAATATTATCTTGAACTTACCACTTTAGTTTTATTAGAAGAAAAAATGGCACAGACAGGAATGGCTTTATTCTGAAACCAATTAATGCAACAGAGTGCTACCAGAATTGTTCAATTTAAACTAACTGGGAAGTTCAGTTGACACCTTTGCAAATCTCAAATAATTTGTTAGTCTCTGCATAATTAAGTCACCTGTTAGTCAGTCATTGATATTCAGAGAACTTTCTGAACATGATGGGGTCTTACAGAAGCATATGTGCTTCCTGTCCTTGAAAACATTTCCAGTTGTTGAGGAAACAAGACCAGACATATTTTTTATTAGACATAAGGGGAGAATAAATAGTGGATAAATAGTGTCTCACTAGGAAAAGAAAAAAAAAAAACAAAACTAAATTTAAGAGGCCAGAGGAGAAAGAATGAAGAAGAAGGATAAATTAATGATTAGAGTTTGACAGAAATATTTGAGAATAGTTTCAACACTGATTTAAGAGCAAATAGATGGAAACAAGGAAAAGGAGTGAATAAAAATAAAAAAGAAGAAAGAAATGAAAAATATGCATAGATGAAAAGACAAAGTATTGACTTCAGTTACTCAAACCAACCATCCCCCTGAAAACAATGAAAAATGTTAGCATGTGTCTGTGTATGTGTGTGTGTTATCTTGCAAAATGACCTCAATCCTTCAGTTTTCCTTACACCCACAACTTTGCACATAGCTTTGCATTTCCCTTCATTAAGACATAGGTTCTATGCCCCTGTCTCTTCAATCAGGGATGTTTGTAAGATTTGCTTTGGCAACAGAATGCCACAGAAGTGATAGGAAATACTGAAAATAGTGGGGAAATGAATGAATGCCAGGACAATTGTTTCAAGAAATTTGAATCCAGAGAAGCAGATTGACTACAAAAACACAAAGTTTACTTTTATTTTGATGATATTTGTTGATATTGTCACTTCAGTTTTAGTATTATAATAATATGCCAGGAGCACATACATTATGGCCCAAAACCCAGGGAACAAGAATCATATAATATACTCTCCACCTTAACTGAAGAGCCCAAATATCTACAACCTCAGGGTAAGTCTAAGAGTAAACTAGACCTAAAAGTGTAACCCTCCCACTCCCCAAACTCAAGGTATTACAGAAAAAGATATCCGGCCTAACTTCATGCATTGATGCATGGCAGGTATGGATAGCTTAGGCAAGTTTAGACTTTTTCAGCTGAAAACTTGATTGACTGGGAACACCTGTAGATACCTGTCAAAACTAACATAAAGTACCTCTACAGGAAAGCACATTCATTCTAAGACTTTAAAAACATCTATACATAGCTTCTAAAGGGTAATGTATAGCAAATAATCAAAAAAATATATAAAAAAAAAGGAAAAGTGAGGCAAAGTGAGTAAGAACAGCAAATACAAGAGACAGTATAAATGGTCACATGTATCTCAGATACTATAATTAGTCAATATGGTTTATGCTTAATATCTTTAAAGAAATAAATGATAAGACTGAAAATAACTGTAAGGAATAGGTAAATATAAAATGTGACATATGAGAGTACTAAAAGGACCAAATAAATCTTCTAGAAATAGAAAATAAAATAACCAAAATTTAAACATCAACACAATGTATTTGGCAGCACACTGGACAAAACAGAAAAGAGAATAATGAATTGGAAAATAAATCAGAAAAAAATAATCCAGAATATAGAGCAGAGAGATAAATAGAAAAATACAGAAGAGTGTATATGAAATGTAAAGTGTACAATGAGAATATGTTGGATTGATGACTCAGAGGATTAGGGGTGGGGGAGATGTAAAGGCTATATTTAAAAATATAATGGCAAAATTTTTTCCATTACTGATGGAAAAAAATCCACAAATTATAGCTTCCCAGAGAATCCCAAGGATGATGAAGAAGAAGGAGGAAGAGGAAAGAAAAGAATAAAAAAAACAGGGAGGGAAGAAAAGGAAGGAGGGACAACATCCATGTATTTATGAAACTGGAAAAACATTAAGGAAAATAAAATGTCCTAAAAGCAGTGAAATAACAAATTTGAAGAGAATGGCAGCTAGACCCAAAGTGTTCTTCATAATAGCAACCTACAAAGCTAAAGGTAGAATGAAATCTCACTGAGCTGAAAAGAAAATAGTGGCCAACTTACAATTCTATACTCTGGAAAGTTTTCAAGCGTGAGTGAAAAAAATAAACATATTTTCAAGAAAAAATGTTCATTACCAACAGATATTCATTAAGCAAAATCCTAAAAATACTACTCAATGAAAAGTCTGAAATGAAAAAAAGGAAAGAAAATTGTAAAAATGTTAACAATAGTAAATAAAAATATTCTGTATAAAATAGTAATAATCATGTATTATTTTCAAAAATCAAGATTAGATATAAATGAATAAAATATTGGTTAAGAGTGGGGTAGTTGGAAATGAAATGTTATTAAGTACTTTTAATTTAAGACAGGAGATAAAAGATTTACTAACTTTGAGGTTTGACAAAGTAAGAATGATGGTGTAATTTCTAGATAAAGACTAAGAGACAGAATAGAATTTATAGCTTTTAACACCATGGGAAAAAAATGAAATAATAAAAAATACCTATTAATTAAAAAAAGGGATAAAGAAAAACAATTAGTGCAACAAATACATAGAACAAAATAAAATTTTAGATTTAAACTCCAAAATATATTTATGTTAATGAAAAAAGAAAAAGGTTACAGTTAAAGATTAAGAAATTGGAGTAAATATGTTCAACCATATGCTGTTGTGGAACACATCAGAAACGTAAAGACACAGAAGAGTTGAAATAGAAGAATGGAAAAAATATAGTAAAAAATTGTAAAAATTCATGTGTCTGTAATAATATTGACAAGTTAGATTTTGACAATGCATGACAAACATTACTACAAATAAATTGATTTCATAATGACAAAGTTTATAAGGAGAATATACCATTTTGAATTCTCCAGAAACTAATAGCATACACTCAAAAATTTAAAGCAAAAGTTTATAGTAAAAATGAAAATACTATAAAACTACAAACATAATAGGAGATTTTTATACATTTCTCTAGATGGTTAATAGAAAACAAACAGTGAATAAGAAAATATAAAATTAACAACCCAATTAACAAGCATGACCTAATGGAATACATTGAATAGTATATCCGACTACTGCAATATACCCATTCTTTTTAGTCAGAAACACTTATAGAAATTGATCATATACTAATTCATAAATAAGTGAAATTTAGCAAGAGGAAAGAACAAACTCTTCATCTACTCCATGTATGTTCGTATAAGCACAAAAACTTTCAAAACAAAATTTCTTCCTGAAATGTCTCAGAAAGTGCATGTTAATATTCTTCTTTCACTAAGGGAGCTATTTATTCACTAGATCTGTTTTATCGAGTCTTTTCTTAATTATTGTGCTTTACTTTAATTTTCCTTTTCTGTTCAAGGGCTATTTGCATATCTATTACAGTGTGTGGTATGATTGTGAGGCAGGAGTATGAAGACAGTTGAATGTAATCACTGATAAAGACACTGTCACAAAGTTTTAATTTCATGTTAATTTACAAAAACTTATCCATGAAGCCAGGCAGACTTGGGCTTGAATCATGTCTCTGGTGCTTGCTAATCTCTATCATGTAGTCTAGTCTGTCATTTCACTGAACTTCCTTCTTTAGTGTTATTTGTAAAATTTCTATAATAATGTCTCTTTCCCTTCCCTCTTCCTTCTCTGTGAGGGTTAGGTAAGTAATATACCTAACACAGTTCCTTGCCCAGATCATATATGTACACTTAAGTACATCTGTTGATATTAGCTATTACTATTATAATAATACATCCCTGTGCATCTTAAATGCAACATGTAATTTTAAACATAAAATATAATACATTTTATTAAATTATAAATTTAGTATCAACCTGAAACTTAGAAGGGGAAAAAAGTATATTTAAATAGATTTTCAAAAGCATGAGGTCAGATAGTAAAACTGTTCCAGGGTTTCCCATATTTTGGATCACTGAAAATAGCCCTTTTAAGATGTTTTAGTCAATGCAGGGTGATGTGATTCTAAGTTGTCAAGGAGATGAACAAAATAACCTAAAGGACCTTTCCATCTTTAAAACCTCTATGACCTTCAGTTACAAAAAGTTTTTTCTTTTTTTTTTAATGCTATTTCCAGTTATCAGATTTCAATGAGAATTGTTAGCTTTAGATTTCTATAGCTTATCTATTTAATCTTAGGTCTAATACACTATTTAAATATCAATTACTCAATGTTATTTTACAGAGGAGTTGATTTGCCACTCACTTCCAAATGAATGCAAAATCTGAGAAGGAAAATAAACTGATTACCATTAAAAATAAATCTCCAAGTTGCTTCATGTTAATGGTATATCTGTGGGTTCAGGTGAACATTCAGTTTCCTCCAGTGTGTACACGAGAACAGGCTATGTGACCTTTTTCCAGGTATTTAATACCACCCTTGTCTATCATCATCAAGTTTTTGGTAACGTCCTACAAGAATGAGCTTTTAAGTTAATGTTATACAAAGTTTCACTACCTCCTATATTTCCAAGGCTTACTATCTATAACAGGGCTCCCTAACCCCCAGGCCATAGACTGGGACCGGTCTGTGACCTGTTAGGAACCGGGCTGCACATTAGGAGGTGAGTAGTGCGCAAGCAAGTGAAGCTTCATCTGTATTTACAGCATCTCCCCACTGCTCGCATTACTGCCTGAGCTCCGCCTCCTGTCAGATCAGCAGTGGCATTAGATTCTCATAGGAGAATGAACCCTACTGTGAACTGCGCATGCGAGGGATCTAGGTTGCGTGCTCCTTATGAGAATCTAATGCCTGATGATCTGAGGTGGAGCTGAGGCAATGATGCTAGCGACGGGGAGTGGCTGCAAGTGCAAATTATCATTAGCAGAGAGGTTTGACTGCACAGAGACCATAATAAATCAATTGCTTGTAGACTCATACCAAAACCCTACCCGTGAGTGGCAACTGAAAACAAGCTCAGGTTTCCCACTGATTCTGCATTATGGTGAGTTGTGTAATTATTTCATTATATATTACAATGTAATAATAATATAAATAAACTACACAATAAATGTAATGCAATTGAATCATCCCGAAACCTTCCCCCCGGCTCCGGTCCGTGGAAAAATTGTCTTCCAGGAAACCAGTCCCTGGTGCCAAAAAGGGTGGGGACTGCTAATCATCTTGATACAGAAATAATCAACTAAGAAATGTATGAAGTGCCAACTAGATTAGCATTTTCTGATTCTATAATACATCAAAAAACAAACATTTTCTAGGTTTCCCACTCTTAACCCCTCTAACAATCCTGTAAGGTGGTTATTTCTGTTTCCATTCCAAGGTGAGTAAAACATAGAGAAAATTCACACATTCTGTTTGTGTGAAGTTGGAAGTATTAGTGGGGAATTGAAGAGTTGAGGGAATTTTATTTTTATATAATACGAGCATGAGTAAGCCATTTCTCCTGCTCAACTAACTCTTTGGGCTAGCTGTTAAGAGTTTTGTTCAGTTTCTATATTCCTTTTATGATGCTTAAAATAGCTTTTGGATGGAATAAAACTTAGTATAAGTTTTATAAAAGAATCTAAAGCATTCTTTACACTTTGCAGATAAGCTGGATCTTATTGGTACAATAGCACTGCCACATTGTATGGTCAGGGAGGAAGATATTTTCCTCTCCCCTTCTAAGTTCTTCTGTCTGGTCTAAGAATCAAATTGACATGAGACAGATTAACAGGAGAAAATCAAACAAAGTTTAATAACATGTACACATGAGAGAGACTTTAAAAAACTGAGTAACTCACCAAAATGTTTGAAACCCTCACCTTTAATGCCATCTTCAGCTAAAGACAAAGGAGGATGTTGTGGGTAGTATTTTGGGACTTCAAAGGGGAGGAAGGCAATTCACATGGAGATGGAAAAGCAAATGTTTGGTAAGCAAATGTTTGCTGGGCCTTGCAAAGACAATGGAAGCACAGTGGACTCTGCATCTCTAGGCCTGGCCAAGACTCCCCCACCAAACTAGCTCATATTCTTTGCAGACAACTCTGGTTACAGCTCTATTCTATTCTACAGACTTTTAGCTAAATTCTTTAACTATCTAAGGGGGAGTAAAAAGAAAGACTTCCCGAGTCTTTTTTCTTAAAAATAATCAGCCTATATTAATCCTCATACGCATTTTGGGGTGACAAATATTGCTCCCTCCAGTATAGTTCAGGAAAAAGAAAAAATTCAAATTATATATAACTCTATAATAGATTGATCAATATATACTAGCTATACTATATATATGTATAGATACAGTACCTACTGATCTATAGATAAATCAGTAGATAGACAAAGCAATTGATAAAGTATCTAGTATTATACAATACTAGAAACCTAATCTGACCATAGATAGTCACGTTTCCTTGAAAAAAATCCTTGCAGTCTTCTCCCTATTTAAATTCTTATACCTATCAATAATTTGTGTAAAATTATTCATTAAGACTTCCCAACAGATACTCCCTTGAAAAACCACATTCCCAAGGCAGCATTTTTTTAAAAGCCACCTTTAAGGTTTTGTATTTACAAGGATTTTATAATTATTTAGTAATTAGCTTGTTAAATGTTTCTGTGAAGGAAAACCTTATCAAGGTCCTGACATTGAACAATGGGAAAAGACTAGGTAAATTCTCTAGGTTTCTCACACTCTAATTCATTTTCTCAAATAATTCTCTTAAACTGCTATTAAGTAATGCATAGTACTATACTATTCATGAATCCATTCACCTAATTTTAACAATGTTTGAAGACCAAAGTGTGTTTAAAATCCTATTATTTTGAACTCAACTCAAAACTTTCTATAAAACCAATTTCTTAAATTGCCCAAGCAGGATCCAATCCAGATTTAGGAACCTCTAAGTTTATATAATTTGAGAGACCTTCTTTAAGAAAATAAAATACAAATTTAGACACAAAAGTGCATATTAATTTAGTAATAAAATGTTAATAACATATTACAAATTATAAAATGTCAAGTACTACCTCACAAGACCAAAAAACATTTTAAAAAATATAAAGTTTATATTAATTATATCCTTGACAATTCTATAATCTATTTTCCCACTATTTTTGGCTGCATGCTATTTGTTCTTTTTTTAAAATTTTATTTATTTTATTTATCTATTTTTGGCTGAGTTGGGTCTTCACTGCTGCGCTTGGGCTTTCTCTAGTTGCGGACAGCAGGGGCTACTCTTTCGTTGTCGTGTGCGGGCTTCTCATTGCAGTGGCTTATCTTTCTGCAGAGTATGGGCTCTAGGCTTGTGGACTTCAGTAGTTGTGGCATGTGGGCTCAGTAGTTGTGGCTCGCAGGCTGTAGAGCACAGGCTCAGTAGTGTGGTGCACAAGCTTAGTTGCTCTGTAGCATGTGGAATCTTCCTGGACCAGGGCTTGAACCCGTGTCCCCTGCATTGGCAGGCGGATTCCTAACCACTGTGCAACCAGGGAAGTCTGCTCTTTGTTCTTATATGATAATTTTAATATATTATTTTATATAACAAATAGAAATATCCTTTATCTGGCATTGTTGATCAAAAAAGGTTTTCTATTTTTTACAGTTTGGAAAAGTTTCTTCCAACTTCATAGCACATTATTTGTAAAATCATATAAATTTTTAGGATTTCTGTTAAATTTGGAAATGGCTATCAATTTTATTTTTTATATGAACTGTTAAGAGTCATGCACATACTCTTTGCATTACCTAAAGGTTTGTGCTCTACAAAAAGGAATTCTAATATATATATTATTATGCATGATATCTGCAGTGGGTTAAATTATGTTCCCCCCAAAATATGTTCAAGTCCTAATCCCCAATACCTGTGAATATGATCTTATTTGAAAATAGGGTCTTTGCAGATTTAATCAAGTCAAAATGAGGTCATACTGGGTTAGGGTGGGCCCTAAAACCAGTGCCTAGTACCTTTATGAGAGAAAGGAGAAGAAGAGTTGGATACAGAGACACAGAGGGGACAGGTTCAGCGGGAAGAAGGTCATGTGAAGCAGAGGCAGAGATTGGAATGATGCAACTAAACTCAAGGAATGCCAATGGAAACTAAGAAGTGAACTGATTTTATGTTTAAAAACAAATAGTAATTCTATCATCAGAATGCAATTTTTAAAAATTGTGATAAAATATACATAATGTAAAATGTACCATCTTAACCATTTTTAAGTGTGCCATTCAGTAGTGTTAATTACATTCACATTGCTGTACAACCACATCTAGAACTCTTGCAAAACTGAAGTCTCTACCAATTAACAGCTCCCCATTTCCCCATCCCCCAGGCCCTGGTGACCACCATTCTACTTTCTGTCTTTATGAATTTGATTACCTATAGGTATCTCATATAAGTAGAACCATATAGTATTTGTCTTTTTGTGACTGGCTTATTTCACTTAGCATAATGTCCACAACAATCATCCATGTTGTAGTATAAATGTCAGATCAAAAGCAATTTCTGCTAGCATTTTATTTTACTGCTTTCTAGTCATATTTGTATACTTTTTCATTTTTCACATAAAGATTTTTCTTTCTGTTTTATTCACTTAACATAACAAGTATTTTCTTATGTTTAAAAATGTCTTAGGGAACAAGAGATGTTTTCTTAAAAATAAGTATTGTAAGTATAATTTTAAATGATTGCATACATGTTTTACAGCAGAAGAGTTTGCAATTTTTCCCTTCAATTTTCCTTTTTTTTACCTATTTATTTTGAACCAGTTTGATTCCATGACTTTTAATTGGGGATATCAATTTGTACATATGTTAACATAATTAAGTTTTGGCATATGTTTATCCATTAACTCATTTTACTCAAAACATATACTATGTGTCGGGCACTTGCTGGTACCAGAGATATAATGCTGGGAAATAATATAAAACACAGAGTTTCTGCTCTACTTGAGATGACAGTTTTACAGGGGAGATAGAGATATCAAATAATTATTTGAACAAATGTAAAAGTGTAGTTATGGCAAGGGTTAAAGGTAAAGGTAAATTAATATATGAGCCTTACAGTAGAGTTATAGTAATCACTAAGATCAGAGAAAGCTTCCCTGAGAAAATGAAATTTGAGTTGGTATTTAAAGAAGGGGTAGGAGTTACTTAGATAAACAGGATAAATAAAAATATCTCAAGCAGGGGAAATAGCATGAGCAAAGACCTTTGGTAAGAGAAAGGAGATGAATAAAAAAAATTGAAGATAGGTTGGCATGTCAAGACAGCAGACAGCATGGTGCAGAAAGACTGAAGAGATAAGGACAGCCCAATAACACTGCAGGCCTTCAGGCCATCAAAAGGATTTTAAGTAAAGATTTTCAATTTATGATGAGGGAAGCTCACACTGGTTAAGGGGTGAAGAATGGATTGGAGGGCAGCCAGGGTGAGTGCAGAAAGTTTAGTTAAAAAGCTATTTTTGTAGTCCAGAATAGAGGTAATGGGCACCTCTATTGTTGGTAGTAATGATAAAGATGGAGAAAAATGGATGGAGATAAAAATTCCTAACACTTAAAACTAAATGGTGGGGGAGAGGGAGTTGCCAAATTTGAGTCTTTGGATTCTGGGTTGCATTAACTGTCTGAATGGTGGCGCTATTTGTAGGAAGAGCTTGGACTTCCTACAGAGTTTGTGGGGAGGAAGACCATGGGTTTAGTATTGCATATGTTGAGTTTTAGCTTTCTTTGACACCTCCACTAAGAGATGGATAAAAAGGCAGTTGGCTATAAACAGCTGAAGTTCAGACACACTGTATTATCTTAAAAATTACTGTTTTTTGTTTTCTTATCGTTTTATGGTTACTGCTGTTTTGCCATTTATATTATCATGTACAATAATTTAGAGCAGCGATTAGCAAACTTTTTCTAAAAGGGCCAGAGAATAAATATTTTAGGCTGTGGGACATATGGTCGGTGTGCAATTACTCAACTCTGCCCTTGAAGTAGCTAAAACAAACACAGTATGTAAATGAATGGGTATGACTATGCCTCAATAAAATCTAATTTACAAAAACAAGCAGCCAGTGTTGAGCTGTGGTTTGTTGACTCCTTAGAAAATTTAACACACTTTAAATTATTTGAGACACTGAGTTTACGCTAATATATCTATCTACATACTTAATCTATAGTTCTCAAAGATTAAGAACTCATCATCTTACTAGGAACGCAAATCTTCCAGACTATCCAGACTTAGGGAAACAGGAACTCTGGGGATGGAGCCTAGCAATCTGTGTTTTAACAAGCCCTCCAGGTGATTCCGATGCCTGCTAAAATCTGAGACCCACCATAGTATAGACTATGGCTACACATTAGAATTATCTGGAAAGTTTGAAAAAATATTCTAATCCCAGAACACTACCTAGACTAATTAAGTTAGTATCTGAGGATGAAGGCCAACAAATATTATATTTAGAATGTTCTCAGGAGATTTTCATGTGCTGCTAGCGTTTAAGACCGTTTCAACTAGGTTGGAAGTGATCAATTTCTCCTGAAATTTGTTAATTTCAATAACAATGCACCTAAACTAGTAATATCAAGGGAATTAAAGTTTAAATGGAAACAGACTTATTCTGACTTGACAATTACATGTAAAATTCATTGCATGGGAAATGGTTTAGTTAAAAAAGATTATAGGCAAATTGAAACTAATCTGTGGGCCATCTTATAATTTGTTTTTGCTTTGGTATTTTTGTTTTGTTTTGTTTTTAATAAAAGTTCTATAAATTCCTTCAAATTCTGGCAAATTTGGGAGAAGAAACTTAAAATTCAACTCCTTAAGTCATTTGAAATTAGGAGGTGATTTCTTTTTTCAAACTTAACCTTAAAAAAATGGATCATAGAAGATATAACTTATATACTTTAGCCTTATGCATCACAAAATCATGCATGTGATTATATGAATACTGTTACAGTTTGACTTTTAAAAAATGAAGATGTAATCATTATTTATGATTGTACAACTTATGTAATTTAACTATACAATCCTATCATTCAAATTTACTGACACCTAATTAAATAAGATTTCAACAGAGGAGACTTAGCATTCATTTTACTTAAACTGACTGCTTTAGGGAAAACACTAAAAGTTTCAATGGTAGTCATCTTGTTTCCTTGAATTCGTGAAATGAAAACCTGTCAGAATATTCATAGCTAATAAGATGCTGAACAGGTGTATTTCACATGGATCCTCTCATTTCACTCACTTGAAAGTAAACATTTTTTAAGTTTCTATTTTGTATTTTGATATTAACAGTTTCAATATATGTCAAGTTATTCAGAACACATTACAAATACATGTTTTTTCCCCGAAATAAGAGACTTTGATTAAAAATCCTATTTTTATAAAAAAAGATTTTAGATCCATGACAGTTTCCAAGTTCAAAGTGGCTCTAAGTGTTATTAGTTTCATTTGAAGCTTCTGCTACTATAATGATGGTTTGTGTGAGTTATTCAGAACACCCAAATTACCAAATTTTATTCCACTTTAAAATATATTTTTCTCAATTGAATTTAAGGCATTCATGGAACACTGCAGACAAAGGAATATATTTATGAAGTACTACAGATAACTGGTCAAAGAACTCCAACTTGTAATGAATTGAGGGATGTGTTGGGGGAAATGGGTTAATAAAACTCTTCAGATTAGTTGCATCACTTCATCCAGACCAAGGGGAGGCATTAAAGGACAAATAAGTTTTTCTGCCAGGAGCAATGACATTATCAAGGTAAGATTCTTATTAAAATCATTTGGATCATGTAAATTCCAAGGCATTAAAGGAGCCAATATAGGATTTCCACTTTGAACAGTTTTACTTATGCTTCTCTGGACATGACAAGTAACAATAGTCTTTGGGTTAATCCCTTGAAATTTGGTTTCATGGCTTGATTTTTAGCTATATAAGCTAAATACCTTTTTTTTTAGTGGATACTACAATTGCAGACATAGTTTCCACTTCTGTTTCTACTACCCACTGATACTGTTAAACAACTTCAAAAAGTTTGAAAAGGCTACGTCAGTTAAGAGAGTAAGGGGGTGTCACATTTAAAAAAAAAAAAGTCATGCAATACTGTTGTTTTTGTTACCTTATACTTTTTGTAGAAATCTACAGCAATAATTTTTTAAGCCAGAAAATAATTTGTACAAAGCCCATTCATCTTGTGTTTACTTTTAATTCAATGTGATACCTACATCGGTGGTTCTAAAAGTATAGTGTACATCAAAATCACTCTCTGATTCAGTAGGTCTAGGATAGGACCCAATAATTTGCATTTCTAACAAGTTGTCAGGTAACACTGAGGCAGCTTCCAGACCTCTCGTTAAGAACCACTAATGTGGGGCTTCCCTGGTGGCACAGTGGTTGAGGGTCCGCCTGCCGATGCGGGGGATGCGGGTTCGTGCCCCAGTCCGGGAGGATCCCACATGCCGCGGAGCGGCTGGGCCTGTGAGCCATAGCTGCTGGGCCTGCGCATCTAGAGCCTAGAGCCTATGCTCCGCAACGGGAGGGGCCACAGCAGTGAGAGGCCCGCGTACCGCGCAAAAAAAAAAAAAAAATAAAAGAACCACTAATGTGCATCAAAAATAAGCAAGAAATAATTTAATTGTACTCACTAGGACAAAGTCTACAACTGATTTTATTTAAAAGTGTAGCTAATCCAGGATCACAGAACCTGGGTTTTAGTCTTGGCTCTGAGAAACTGAACATACAAATGGGCAACTGCATAACCATATATAAAAACAAAAGTCTTGACTCACAATCTCTGCAGCAACCAGCTCAGGGTGAAACCATAACATCTGCAGTAACTAGTTCAGGAAGCCAAATCACAACCTCTTAGTCTTTCCAGAATGGTTAGGACTTGGTCAATGACTGCCAGCTTCCTTCTTTTTTGGCTTCTGCTTCCAACTAATGACCAACAGAAAAAGCCAAATATGCTTCCTAAACTAATCACATAAGACACTTTGCTTCTAGTTAGCCTATCTCCAGCTTCCCCATACCAGTACCCTCCAATCAGAGCATACTTAATCCCTTTTTTGTTTCACAATAAAGTCTTCTCACTCTCCTGCTTGTTTTTACATCCTGTCAAACACAGTGACGGCAGCTGAATTCCTTCATATAGCAAGATCTAAATAAATAGTCTCCATTTGTTTTCATTTGTGTGGTCCTTGCTTATTTCTACAGTTCCATCAATTACTAGCTGTTTGATCTTGGGTAACAAATTCTCTATGCTTCAGTTTTTTCATATATAAAACTAAGGTAATAATAGTATTCCATAAACAATTGCAATTTTACTCATTATTTTTAAATTGTATTTAATTCATAAGCTTTATAAAGGATCACTGAAAATAATCTCACTGTAATATATCTGTGTTTTGTAAGATTATGTTGAAAATATAAAATCTATGAGGAAACCTAGAATCTACATGATAAATCATCCCTTGAAATCTTTGAAATCTATGCCAGTACAATATTTAATGAACTTGTAAACATTCTTTTACAAAACAAATGTAACTCACATAACAAAAGTTGTTTCTATTTTTGTAAGAGCTGCTGAGAAACTCATAACTATTACTATTTCTATATTTCTTTAAGGCAGATTTTTTTCTTTAAGTTGTTTTGTCAATGTTGTTATTTGATAAGCTACTTCAAATTATCCTTGAGACAGGCAAACAAATTACACAAGAAATGCATGTTAAAGAAAAAAAAATACAGGTAAGAACGAAATCCTTTTTGACTACCAGCCCTAATCTCCATATCCTTTCTAGAGGTGATCACAAATATTAGTTTCATGTAGAAACTTCCTACATGTTTTCTATGAATTTATAAACATATTGTTGAAGTCTTTTTACTGATGTATTTCATTTGCTTCTTGGAAAAATATGCTTTCTTTAATATTTTGTTCTTCTCTAATTACTATTTTCAGTCAGTGAGTATATTATTTACTGAGATTTTTAACTAGTGTTTATTAATTACCTAGATCTATATCATTTTAACTAGCACAAGATTATTCGAAAAGTCTAGTTAAGAAATATAACTGAGGGCTTCCCTGGTGGTGCAGTGGTTGAGAGTCCGCCTGGCGATGCGGGGGACACGGGTTCGTGCCCCGGTCCGGGAAGATCCCACATGCTGCGGAGCGGCTGGGCCCGTGAGCCACGGCCACTGAGCCTGCGCATCCAGAGCCTGTGCTCCGCGGTGGGAGAGGCCACAACAGTGAGAGGCCCGCGTACCGCAAAAAAAAAAAAAAAAAAAAATATATATATATATATATATATATATATATATATATCTGATCCAGACTGCTATGGAAATATTACTCCACAGAGAGGTTTGGGCCTAATCTATCTAATATCTAATAGAAGGAGAGATGATATAGGGACTGATTTTAACCCTGTAGGGGTACTAGATAAATTGCTAGAAAGAAGAATGCATACTAGAGAAGCATAAAAGATCACAAATGGTGACTGACTTCAGTACAAATTAACTTGAGTCAATCACTCAGCAAAACATATACAAAAGTAATGGCTAGTATTTATTAGTGCTTATTCCTTGCTTTCTAAGTACTTATTAATGTAATCTTTTTATCAGCCTCAATTTATAGGTAATCCAACTGAGATCTAGAAAAATTGAGTGAACTCCCCAAGCTTACACAGCTGGTGAACAGCAGATGGGATGTAACACAAAATATCCACATTCAGAAACTAAACTCTTAACTTCTACACAGTACTGCTTTTCAAGGAAAAAATATATTCTTCCCAAAATGAATACTAAGAAGAAAAATAAAAAGCCATATACATATATGTATATATATATATATATATATATATATATATGAAAAGTCAGTGAGAATCCTCATCCTCCCTCTAGGAAACCACCATTCTTGTATGGATGGGGAATATCACACTTTTCCCCAGTAGTTTTGCAATGGATTGTAGGTCATATTTCCATAGTTAATGGGACAGCAGTTTCCTCCTCCTTTCTCCTGACAATATAATATAGACTAGCAGATGCAGGGTTTCAAAAGAACATTCTTTTTTAATCTCACTCATAAAATACCTGGTAATCTGCATGAAAATGAACAGGGCTGAATATGGAACACTCAGGCAAAAGATGGCACGCATAACTGAAAAAGCCCTCTCAATGCAGTCTGAATTTAACATTTAATTTTCTTATTAGCTCCAGAAGGGCAGGCTGATTTTCTACAGGTGTGTAACAATATACATAATTAATATCACACCTTGGGTCTCCTAAAAAGATAGCTGGCCAGCATTAACTGTATACATGCTAAGCTGAAATGAGATCATATCTGATATATGGTTTTGAAGTTACAATTATGAATGATGTGATTCATATATGCATTTGAAAGATGTTATAATTTCCTTTTGCTTTTAAAAAACAGCTTTAGAAAGTCAACATAGCATTCTCTTGGGAAAAAAGAAAAAGTTCTCATTAATCCATGAACAGGAATCACATAGACTGTTAAAACTGCAGTGAAGGTGAATAAAACTGGGCTGAATAATGACGTTTGAAGTAAATTAGAAAGATCTACAATTTATTTGCCATTGCTGAGCACTGAATGCACAAATTGCAGTTATTTGGAACACAGGGTCTTTTCAGAAACAATTGTTTAGCATCGAAACCATTTCCAGACTTGAATTACGTGCATCAAAGATATTTTCTAACTATTTTCTGTATGAAGAATGGATTCAAGCCACAATTGTTCAGAAGGCAAAGGGCTCCTGACTGCCAAGTTCAACTTCCAGCACTATGGTAAATAGAACAAAAGAGACTCAACTGGAATTTCATCTGAGTTTCAGTGACCTTGCAGAAGACCTCTTTAAAGCTTTGAACATTATATGATTTCTCTCTTCTTATTACTTTCTCCATATTATTTAATCAACTTCTTCTGCAGGAAGCTGATATGCCAAAATTCAGTAGAAAAAAAACCTATTCCAGATGATTTATCTAAAATCAATAGAGACCCAAGTGGTTTGCTTTCTGATTGTCTTTAAGGAGAACTTTCTCCTTTGTGCAAATGGGATTCTAAAAGGAGCATTGTGTTTGGCTAGATCAAAGGTAAAGTGAAACCTTGTAATTCCTCTTATTTCTGTAAACTATCCCTTTGCAGATAAGGATATGATGATGATATTACTGACCAGCCAGTTGGGAATAGTTTTCTATTACTGGGAACAGATTAGTGTTGTTCCAGCTGAATGTGAACAAGAGGAAATAATTACAAAATGGCTGATTGGGACATGGTAAATTCTGTGACTGCAAAATAGGGAAAAACTAATTGAACCACACGAGGATCTAAGCCATAGATAGGTTTTTCTCTCATCTGGGTCACTTTGTCCAATTGACTAAGCTGGTCAATTACAAATAACCACTAAAAATGACAAATTATATTTATCTAAGTCCTTTACTTCAGTGATGTTATTTACATCATCTCCTGAATTTCTTTACTTACTTGTAATAAGATAATTGTCTTATGGTATTAATCCTTTTATAAGAGATTTATTGATATACGTGTTGATTCAAAAATATTTATTAAGACAATTTTTGGGTGTCAGAAACTATTCTACATCCTAGCAAAAGAGAAATAAGCAAGATAGCAATAAGTGTTAAAAAGAAAATGGGAAGGCACTGAGGGAGTGACATGATCTGATTTATATATTCAAAGCATCATTCTGGTTTCAGAATAGATTTGGGAGGGAGGCAAGCATGAAAGGAATAATACCAATTAGGGGGCAAATAAAGTACAAACCTTGCTTCTGGTTCTGTCTCTTCAGTGAAGAGAATGCAAAACATGGGGTTACTAGTGGTAGGTGTAAGGAGAGAGGGAAAGGTATGAAGTAGTCATTTGGGAAAGTGAGAGTGTGAGTTGACCAAGGGATTGTAGTAGGTGCACAATCCATGTTGAGGGGGCTTAATATCAGAGGTTGCAAAATTAAAGGGATTTGAGTCAGTTCATCCAACTCATTTAGTAGTAAAGAAAAACTAAGAGAAACAAAGAACAGCAAATTGGGCCTAAGCTTATAAACTAGCTTGAGTCAATAATTTAAAGAGTTTTTTTAAACTCTAGTTTTTGATTCTCATAGCCTTTCATATTTCCTCTCCTTTCCTCTGTTCCTCTCCAAGGTGATATCAAAGAGTGTAAGGCTAAGCTTTACCTGGGCATGTGGGGAAGGGGCAGGCCCTAGCTCTATTCTTTGTTGGGTTGGGGGCCACTGAGGTACCATCTGTCTTTTTGAATGTTTTGATGGTACTCACTTCTGAGTGTTTTGACCTGATTAGAGGCCCTGGTGAAATACTCCTCATACTCAGTGGTCTATTTGTTTCAATGTCAGGACACTGACAGTCTACTGTTCCTCTCAGTGACTTGACATTATTTCACTAGGGTTCATGGGAACACATGAAGAACCTATCTCTCAGCCCCATAGTTTAGTAAGCCAGAAATCCTTCCTCAAGTCCATTTATCAAGCTGCCTCCCACAAAAATTTCAGTTTCATTGCTTCTGAGACATATTTTGTCATATTCTATGGCACATAGCCAAATGCTGGGAGTCTGCAAGGATATGCAGCTTCCCCACACTATGTCTGAAGAAGCAGGCAACTATCTTCAATTAATTTTGACTCACCTATATTTACATAAAATTTCTAAGCCCCTCTCCTCCAAGGTGTAGTCTTATGGAATAGTGATGGTGGTGAGGGATTGGAGGTGGTGGCAAGAACACTGGCATTTTACCAAATCACTTTTCTTTATACTGGCCTAAAATAAAGCTCAATTATTTAGTCCACCAGATTGGTCCCTTGAAATGTAAATGGAGTAACAAAATTTTAGAAGCTTTTTTCCCCTCTAAATAAACAAAACAAACAAACAAAAAGTGGCTTTCAAGACTCTTGTTAAAGATATTTAGAAAATCTTCCTTGAGCTGATTTTCTGAGCTGGTGAGTAGCCTTTGTTCCATGGCACATAGGGCTTCGAGATAAAATTATGCAAGAAATCATGACTTCATTGGGAAACAAAAATGCATTTTTTAATCCCCCAAATGTTGTCCTTCTTGTAAGAATATAAAAATTAAAATATTTTCCCACCACCTAAATGGTAAAAGGAAAAGGGAGCTGGGAAAGAGCTTCTATATTCTCGCACTAAAAAAAATTTTTTTGACTTTCTAGGCAAAGAAATTTATTTAATTAGCCATAATTGCTGATTGATTAAGTATTTAAGATGTACATACTTGTGGCCAAAACAGAAATAGGAAGAACTGAGTGTTTTTTAAATTAGACACAAGGGTTACATAAATTTTAAAATTGAAAAAGCATAATGCAACATTAAATAAGAGACCATGGAGTATTGCAGCCCAGCCTTTGTGAGAGCTGTAATTATGCGGCATACCCTTAATGACTCTCCTTCCTCATTACTGTTGACCTCAATCCCCTCTGACTTGGGCCTTTATAAATAAGTCCCACCAGCATCAAAAGCCTTTCTAGCAAATATCTCCTTCCTCGATTCATAGCTTTCATTTTGGTATTCGATCATGCACTGCAACATATTTGTGTTCCATGGGAATGTGTCCTGTTATTCCACTTATATGGAATGTAATCTTTTAGGGATTTCTGTCTTTCAGAGTGTATGACTAAGGGCTGAGTACTTATAATGATCCGAATATATTTTATTGAATGGGCTTTACTGAACCATTATTAGTTTCTTTATACTCTACATATGACCTAAATATCATCTGAATTATCTGAATTAGTATTTTACCTATAAGTTTCCAGTTAAGAAGAGAGTATGCTGTAGAACAACTCAATTTTGTTTTGTTTCATTTTAAGTTCTTCCTATGCCTCTATAAGAGTTCCAAACATAATTAATTTATGACCATTCAGCTTGGAGTTTGATAATTTAAAAACAGATCAGCAATATGTCTGCACTGAAACCACAGCTGATATAGCTATGCATTTACATCTGGACTTGTTTCATCCAAACTAAATTTGCTGCACCATCAGGCTCACTTGAAATCCCAGTTCTGTGGGTGTTGGTACTCAAATTCAAGTCATTTGAATAACCTAAACATAACCAAAAAAAGGACAAACCTCGTTTACATGTTTCCATGTAGCCCACAACAAGGTAAATACATAATTTAAGTGTTATTCTATGACAAGTGTAAGTATGTTCTTGTTCAGTTCCTTAACACCTAATTGTCCAGGTGATTATCTTTCCCACACTGATTATGACTGTGATATTATTTTTCAGAGAACTTCAGGCTTAAATTTGCTTTTTCTTGCATGGGCTACTCTATATTTACATTCAACATATTGCATTAAATATAAAAAAACTGCATTTTCAAATTGTGAACGTTTAATATACCAACAGACGTTCTTCAAATATATGGAGGTAAGAGATATAGAGTAAAGAAAAGGAACACACAAATACACACACAACACATTCTTCTAATATAACAGTGGGTCAAATTAAATAAATACTTTCCCTTAAATACGCTCCAACTCATCATCTCACTCTTTGGTTGAACATAGTATTCCCTAATGTTTTACGTCCAGTAAAGAGCAAAGTAAGACTATCTGTTCACAACTAAAAATCAGTAAGTATTATTGGATTCATTTGTGTATACCATATTTTAATAGAAACATTGACACATTAAAATAATATTGACACACTGGAGCACATCTAGAGGAGACTAGTCAGGGCAAGTAGCTGAGATCTGAGGACTAAGTAGCGACATTATAGCTGTCTTCATATATTTGAAAGATTATTGTGTGAAAAAGTAATTTACCTGATTTTATCTGAACTCTGAAAAAAAACTTAGAACAAACAGGTAAGTGTTAGAATAAGGCAGACTTGGGGTAAAATATTAAATGCCTTTATAATCAATTAGAGCTGTCTTATAATGCAATATATTAAAAGACACTGAGTTTCTTGTCACTTGTGCCACTCAAATTTGAACTTTAGGAAGTATTATGGAGTACATCCAAATATCCTAATGGGGAGTTGGCCAAGATGTTTCCTCATGTCCCACATGACCCTGACATTTGCTTATTTAGCATGGGGCCATTTAACCTGTTTAGTAAACTCCTAAAAAGTGTACCCTTCTGAAGTAGTACTATTATTTTAACACGAACATATTTACTGACCAATTACCTCACCTGGTCTAGAGTATCTATTATCTATTCTGGCAGAATTATTAAACATGCCCATTTTTACTTTAAATATTGTCATAGTTTGAACAAAAAAATCACATGGTTATGCTAATTATATTGGCCATTCTTTCAAAGAATCTAAAACACCAATATTCTAAAAATATGGCAGGATACTTCTTTTATACCCCCTGATATCTACCATGTTAATAAACAATGAATATACTTAACACAATAAATTCATCAATAATTCCATGAACATAAAAATAACATACACCTTTTTTTACTACTACCTAAGGGAAGTAATGATATTGAATTTTATTCTTTTAAAATCTCAAGTTATATTTTATTTTCTTAAAAATTTTAATGTACACAAACCTCCCTGGAAAAATCTCAGGAAAAGAGAAAAAATAGGTAACATTTGAATTCTAAAATGAGAAAACGTAGAAAATACTTTGGAGGAATGTCCTGTAAAATATTCTGTCTAGAAATAGTTTTTAGATAAATGTATACAAAAATGGACAGTTTTTGTCCAAGAGTTTCTATTTTCATTATGCTGCTTCAGGGTTTAAGATTTATTTAGTCTTTACACCACATGTACTTATAAACAGCTGACTAAACAATCTTCATTTCTACTGTAACATCTTCATTCATTTCCCTATGGCATAATTTTAGCATTAATAATGTAGAAGAAAGTTGAAGTTTGATTTAGAAAGCATGGATGGCTGAGTGAGGTATCAATTGCCAAAAGGAACTGGGGGATCATTTGATAATATTAAAAGTAGAATTGGTTTAATTAACAGTTTCGAAAAATTAAGAAAGGCATTTTTAAGTAAAACTAATGATTTTACTCTGCACGTGATTTCTGATACCATAAAATTAGATATTTGAAGTTTAATTTATATGATATCTGTGATTCATGCCCTTTCTACACATTGTATTTCTCATTGTAAAAATTAGAGTAATGATGAACAAGACTTTCCTTCTCTAAAATGTCCTCATGGAATAATCATATCAATTCTGTTCATTCTTTGATTTAGTCATTTAACAATATTTATTTCATGTTCTCCACGTGCCTGGGAGTGTTTTAGATGAAGTAATAGCTGAATATTCTGTGTCGTTCAATATTGTAAGTAATTTACATACACTAACTCTTCTAATCCATATAACAATACTGGATGAGGAAATTCTAAGCTAAATTTGACTTGGACAGTGTGGCTCTAAGGTCTACACTGTTAATTTCTTCTTCAAAGCTGCAGTTTCATAGAGATTGGGCTACAATTTGAGTACTTGCTTAGCTTCTCTTAAAATTTCATATATGTGTACATCGTTTCCTCAAATATTTTATTTTCTTCATGAAAGGTTGTGGCTAAGGTTCTTTTGTGGTTGTATTATTTGTTGCTAGTTTCCTTGTATAACTTGAAGTATCTGGTTATATAGTATTTGGTTATATTTAATAGTAAAAATAATAGAAATACTATATATCAAAGGGTTTGTAGATTAGTATAATGTGAAATGTTTTGTGAATACAAAGTAAATAAGGAGGGAATCTCCATCAAGGGAAGAGAAATTTCTAAGAGTCAGAATGAAAGAACAAAAAAAATTGAAAATATAACTATTATAATGAGCTATATAAAATATCAGTATGTATCAATCCTATAACAATGTGGACTCAATAGTAAATTTTTCTGAGTAATTATATCTAATAACTAATATAATTATGTCAAATTATGATTCCATTAACTGAAGACAAGAGTGAGATTATGATGAAACAGCTTTAAAAAGATAATATATTAGGCACAGAATTTATTGTGTTTGGGATTATTCTATCTGCACATGGAAGAACTGACAGAGCCCTTAATAAATATATCACATACAGAAAAAATATATCACAGTTTGTGATATTTAATAGCAAAGATTTCTTGATTGTGATGAATAAAATTGACAGTGTAGTTATAGGTAGCAGAAGTATAATTGGATAGACCAGGTCCGGAATATTACTTTCCACAATAGTTACCCTATATTAGGAGGGCCAGAGACAAAGGCAAATGAAAAGGGCCATGAGAAGACATAAAACCACAGCATATAAGAACTGGTTAAAATAACAAAACACCCATGGGTCATGATAACTATATTCAAATATTAAGACTCTGTGTGTGTATGCCTATGTATATGGAAACTACAATGAGATGGAATTTAATGGCATTAAATTTTTTTTTGACCATTCAAACTGCCTGAAATTGTGATTGTTTGCTTCAAAATAAAGGAGATTCCCAATCTTAAAGATATCTAACTTTAGTTTAATGAACATTTGTTTGGCTGTGAAGAAGAGTCAACCATTAAATAAGTGGCTGAACCACAGGACCAGTATGATTCCTTTTTTTCCAATAAATTACGTGGTAGTTGAGGCAATGAAAATGGAGGAGTTCTCCAGTAGGACAGAACTTGGATAGACAAAGGAAGCCAAGTCTTAATCTTCAGAAAAATAGAAAACAAAAAACACCCAAGCAAAAATTATCTATTTAAAGGCTTAAATAAGGAAAATAAATACATTAAAAAGATAAAGAGAAATAAACATATAGAAGCAAATTCAGGAAGATGGAGCTCACTGGAAGTCAAGTTACAAGAGAATTTTGAAAAGGATATCATCAAAAGCCTTCAGTTCTGGAATGAGATAATTCATTTATTTTTTTTTTCATTCAACAAAGACTTATTAAACTCTTACTGTATGAAAGGAATTGTGAACTATTGGAGATTTAGTGTTAAACAAGATAGATACAATGCCTGCTCTCTTTAAGCTTTTATTTTAGCCAAGGTGGTAGACATTATAAAACCAATTTTTCAATTTACTATTTAACCACAATAGTAATGTATATACAATCTAGAAACTGAGGTCGTTAGGAAAAAAGTACAAAGTATTATGAAATAACAGAGGGGTATACAACCCAATCTGATTTATCATTTAAGACCTCTTTGAACATGTGACAATTAAACCAAGCTTCAAGATATGAGAGTGAACTTATTTGGTAACATAGAACAGGGGGGAGAATTCATCAAAGGAACTGAAAAGAGCCAATTTGGGTAGAGTGCAAAGAATAAGAGGAAGAGGAGCTTGAGATGAGCTGGCAAGATTTGGGATTTCAACTTTAATGAAAAGTCATATATAAACAGGGTGCAAAAGATTCAACCTGTATAAAGATCACTTATGGCCACACTTTGGGGAATACTAGGGGTAGGAAATAAGAAGGAGAAAAGGTATATGCAGAAAGACCAGCTCAAACGTAATTACAGTATTCCAGGAAAAGAATGTGGCAATTTGGCCAAAGAAAGTAGCAGTGAAAATAGAGTAAATGTACCAGGTTTGAGAGATATATAAAGTCTTTCAACTGGAAAGAAAGAAAAGAAATGAAGAAATTATAGTTGCCAGAAAGAATAGTGGTAAGTCTGGAAATGAGGCTTCCAAAGAGGCAGAGGGGTACAGTATACAAAGTTTTGAAATATACAGGCAAGAAAAATGGGTAGGTGGTTAGGTGTTTTATAAACAAATTATCCACTTTACCAAACAAATTACAATAGTTTTTCTTTTCTGGAAACCACTCTTTTATTATGTTCGACAAAGGACATGGTTTACAAACATTCCATCTGTGCACCATGAGGGCAAAGTGAGGCACAGCACTGCCTTATTCTCTGTTCCTATACTGGGTCACCAGGGGTTTGGAAGGCAGTGTACAACCTACTGAAACCCCTGCACAGTTTCTTATAACACATGAATTATCACCATAGGGCTCCAACTTAAATGCTGACTTGGAATAGCTCTGGCTTTTGAGTCCCAACTTGATAATATCTGTAAATGATATGGTTCTAGGGCCAGTGCTTAGAAAAGGAAATTGAACACATATTTGAAAGAGGCTAGGGCAGAGAGGGAGAGTGGAGAGTGCTTGACTAGAGAAATATAAATAACAGGGATAATAATGTACAGAAACATGATCAGTTGTACAAACCACAATTTCAGGGGATTTTCAGTGACCAAGTCTAACAGGGAAAGTTTAAAGGGAAATATCAAAAGCTTGCTTCACCTCTGGCAGTTGACATTGAGTATGTATTAGAAAACAAAAGATTAAGGCAAACAAGTAAAATATTAACAAGTAAAATATTAAGGAATTGGCCTTTTATATAGTATTTCGATTTATTTATTTATCTTGTTGAAAAAAGAACTTTAGGGCTTCCCTGATGGCGCAGTGGTTTAGAATCTGCCTGCCAATGCAGGGGACACGGGTTTGAGCCCTGGTCCGGGAAGATGCCACATTCCACAGAGCAACTAGCCCGTGAGTCACAACTACTTAGGTTGTGCTCTGGAACCCGCGAGCCACAACTACTGAAGCCCGCGTGCCTAGAGCCCGTGCTCCGCACAAGAGAAGCCACCGCAGTGAGAAGCCTGTGCACCACAATGAAGAGTAGCCCCCACTCGCTGCAACTAGAGAAAGCCTGCATGCAGCAACGAAGACCCAACGCAGCCAAAAATAAATAAATAAAATAAATTTACTAAAAAAAAGAGACAATATAAATCACTGGGATTTCTTTACAAAAAAAAAGAACTTTGCCTGAAATGAAAGACAAATTCTTTATTTTTACCATTGGATTTCAGGTAAAATACACACACACACACACACACACACACACACACAATGATTTATCTATTTATTCTGGTTCTAAGTTTAGACCACAAAGTTTCTAGCCTCAGCTATTCCTCTTCTTGCTTTTGATAGAGACATTTTTGATTGAGAAATTTAACCATTGTATTATAGCTCTGAATAAATCATTGTAGAACAGCTAAACAAGGAAAAGATCAAGATTATATTGATAACACTAAGGTCAAGAACTTTGGGAGTCAGTCTTCTAAACTTTTTTTGTCTTTTTCCTTATAACTCAAGGACAATGATGTCTAACCAAAATATTTACAAAGATTGTTGGGAATTAAAAACATAATGTGTGAAAAGGTGGCCAATCCTATGAGGAAAAATAATGGTGTGTAAAAAACTGGAGAGTTGGATCAAATGTAATTTTTTCTCTAATACGTATTTTGTGACATCACTAAATCTAGTTTCCAAAGTATAGTATATTTTATCTACCAGGTATCTCTGAATTATCCATGTCTCTGTTATCACCAAACCAGTACAAATCACCATTTGTCACTGGACTAGTGCACAGGGTGGTCTATTTCTTTCTATATGAAGAAAGATTCAGGTTTTATAGAGCCTGAGATTATGCAATTGAGAGTATGAGGTCTTTAAGAAAATAATATACGAAATTAAGTATGAAATAATATTTACTTAAAATGAAAAATGATTAACAGAAACTCAAAATTTCAACACATTGACAAATACCACCAAATCTATTTTTGATTTAATTAAGTACATGATATACCTCTACTGTATTTTTTTCTTTCTTCATTTGACAAGAATTTTGTAATAATATTCCATGAAAGAGGATAGAAAATAATTTAATCTTCCCTCTGGCATGTTTGGGCAAACTTTTTTTTTTACTGTTAATAGTTTTGAAGCATAAATCATGTTATTTCACACCCAAATACACTGGATATTTAAATACCACTATATTGAGTCTTTCAAGCATAAGAATTTTGATATATTTTAGTTTTTACAAGTAGTATCAAAAAAGAAAACACACACACACACACACCCCACAAACAGAATTTAAAATTTCTTGATAATTTCCTCCAACGATAGAACTGTTATTTTTGACTTAGAATCCATAAAAACCAAATATGCCAATTACACCTTGAACCATACCACGATTGGAAGATTGGATAGACTAGCTTTGAATCTTCTCTCCTACCTATTTAAGTATGGAGATAGGTACCATAGGGCACATTTATAAGAGAATGCAACTTTTCTTCAAGATGCATTGAGGAGAGCTACAGGAAGCTGTACTTATACTGGACTGCTAGCAACAATCAAACTTTACTTGGTAATGATAACAAACCACATACGTATGTACCACTAAACAAAAGCCAACCACATCCACATTAAAAAAATCCCTTTGGCTGGATCCCCAAATGCTTGTAGCCACTTCAATGCCACCAAAGGTAAAGGTAAATGTGAGCGGGAAGTCAAAGCCAGAGTGGAAGGAGAGGAGGTCTTCATCAATTTCAGTTAAAATAGTTTACTACAGCTAATTTAAAAAGGAATATGTGACCATGTGAGTATGTTTCTGGGATGCTAGAGTACTCCTAGAACCTATCAAGGAACTACTGCAAGTGAGAGGTCCTGAAGATTAAGTCTCCTTAGCTTTCTGTTAAATCCCTCTCTGCTTCTATGTATTTCTTTACAGATGTGTTATTAGCATTTTAGGCTGAGCAATTCTTCGTTGTGTAAAAATGTATGGTACTTTTCAGGGTTCATTATCCTTGACCCTCTTGAAGTTATATACCAGCAGCACCACCTCCCATCACATATCAACAAAAGATGTCCTTCTCCTTTTACAAATGCAGCCTGAGGGAGGGGGCAGCGTCACCCCCAGGAAGATAACCACATTTCCATCAGTAGACTGAGTAGTTTTTAAGAACTTCAGCGCATTATTTGGAGCTCAGGTTGTCAGTATTAGAAAAAAGAGAAACAAATATAAAATCAAGAAAATTAAATAGATAACTAATAAGAACCTACTGCATAGCACAGGGAACTCTACCCAATACTCTGTAATGGTCTATATGGGAAAAACATCTAAAAAAGAGTGAATACAGTAAGTCCCCTTCATACGATCCTTCAAGCTGCAAACTTTCAAAGATGCGAACATATGTTCCATTAACGTCAGGCGTGAGTGAAATTGCAGCTTGTCCTCCATCTCCTATTGCTGACAATCCTTCAGCTCTACCATCTCCCATCTCCTCACCCTCCTCCAGTCAGTAGCTCTTCTTGCCTGTTCCCTCGATGCCAGTTCCTGTATGCCAGCTGTTGTATTGTACTACTGTACTTTTCAAGGTACTGTACTGTAAGATTTAAAATGTTCTCTTTATTTTTTGTTTGTTTTTTATGTATTATTTGTGTGAAAAGCATTATAAACCTATTACAGTACAGTACTATATAGCCGATTGCGTTAGTTGGGTACCTAGGCTAACTTTGTTGGACTTATGAACAAGTTGGACTTAGGAACTTAGGAACAAATTGGACTTACGAATGGAATGCGCTCTTGGAACGGAACTCGTTCGTATGTAGGGGACTTACTGTATATGTATATGTGTAACTGATTCACTTTGCTGTACACCTGAAACATAACATAACATTGTAAATCAACTATTCTCCAATATTTTTAAAAAAGGAAAATTTGAAAAAAAAATTTCTATAACATTTGGATTGGAAATGCCAATATAAAAATATATCACTGAAAAGACCTAGAAACAGTAATAACACAGTAGCAATGGCCCCACTTAGGACTCAGATGGTAGTCTCAAAAACTAATGCTACTTGGAAGAATAGTAGATTCCTGGTTTGGGCACTTTGTTACTCCAGAAAGCAAGTGAATAAGTGTGAGACTAATGGGAGTCATATCAAGGTGACATAGAGCCAAATTTAAGATTCTTCCTATTGGCCAAAGATGGAACAATTTGAATATCAAACAAGAATAGTTATTGCAATTGATTAAAATATACTACATATATAAAATCAGATATGTTTATAATGATACTCAGAAAACAAAACAAAACAAAAAAGGCAGGGTCTAAGGGAAGAAGCCAAAACACATAATCAAAAGCCCTCATTCAAGCAAATAAGCTGTAAAAAAAAGCTGTGAGATAATTGGGAAATAGTGAACAACAATTTGGCCTGTGTAGTCAAATGTGTGTGACATGCTACCCATTTCTTTTAGGCCCTTCTTCCTTTACCACAGTTTTGTAATGATCTACCAGGCATGTTACCTTTTATCTTTCCAAACTCACCTTGGACTGATCTATTTTTTGTTCCTATATTTCAGCCCCAAGGAGTTCTTTGAGCTTCTCTAAACTGCTAAGGTCAGCTTAGAAACTTGCTTCAACATCTCCACCAATGCCATTCTTGCTTTCTTAGCTAACACCTGCACACAACACCAAACTCAACCACAAAGTTGCAGCAAGGTCTTCTGTTCATTGCACAAAGCTTTGTGTTGTCAGTTCCACTCTCTCACAGTATATTGTTTCCTAGGACTTATTCCATGTTGTAATTGTATATTTGTGTTATAGGGTTTTAAAAATAAGAATCTTTCATCTCCATTAGAATAATAGGTCTCATAGGTGGGGAGCTGTGTCACTTTTGTCCTCTGCTATGTGATCAGTACCTAGGACAGACCTTACACACGGAAGATGCCCAATATGTATGTTTTGAGAGAAGTAACAAAATACAATTTTAAATTAGAGAAGAAACACTCTTTAAACATACTTAAAAGTGATGTACAGGCAAATATACATGATTCAGATAACAAGCTTTTGGTGATGAATAGATTCACTTCTTGCATTTCCTTATACCCTAAATATGGAGACATCATCACACAAAACAGGTCTGGTAATATGTGGGCATATCCTTCTACATCTGACTGTTGACTAAGTTTTAACATAAAGCCTTCAGAAACAAATTCTAAAATGTTTTTTTGGAGACACACAATTTGATACTCAATTTTGAACCCATACAAAGTTCTTCCCTTCCCTATTTTTTACAGACTGAACACCAACATCAAATTATGTGACAAAAGTTATTTCTAAACATACTTATCTAGACTTGCCAGAAATTTAAGTCAATGGAAATGAAATAGGCCTCTTAGCTCCAGTAACGAATGGTTTGAAGACTTCCACAAACACTCTTTATTTTCCTTTCATTACTAGGTTTTTGTGAATGTGGCTTCAGCTGGGGCAAAGAATCGTTCCTTGTTTCACAAAACTGGGCCTGACTTGGCAGAAATTTTTGTTTTGGGGAATGGTTAGATGCAAGTTTGTTTTTGAAAATGATGATTTGGAACATAGAAAGCCCAGAGATAAACCCACTCACGTATGGTCAACTAACCTATGACAAAGGAGGCAAGAATATACAATGGAAAAAAGACAGCCTCTTCAATAAGTGGTGCTGGGAAAACTGGACAGCTACATGTAAAAGAATGAAATTAGAACATTCTCTAACACCATACACAAAAATAAACACAAAATGAATAAAAGATCTAAATGTAAGGCTGGACACTCTAAAACTCTTAGTACTTTTCTGTATTTTATTGATGAATAGTATTCAAGTGTACACACACACACACACACAAGTGTCTGTGTGTGTAAACCAATTTGTTTAGATTTGTTTATCCATTTACCAGTTGATGATCATGTGGTTGTTCCAGATTTGGGACAATTATGAATAATGAATGCTCCTTAGAGCAATCATTAAAAGCCAACGTATGGATACATGCCGTCTTTTCTTTTGGTAGTTTCTAAGAATGGAATACCTGAGTCATATTTTAAGTGTATTTAACTTTAAAATGCAACCATACTTTAACTAAAATGACTGTACTATTTTGCTGGCTTCATAAAATGAGTTAGGAAGCATTCCCTATTTTTTACGTTTCTGCAAGTGATTTTGTAGAATTGGTATTATTTCTTTCCTAAATGTCTGGTAGAATTTGCTAGTGAAATCATCCGCACCTAGGGTTTTCTTTGTTGGGGGATGGTTAACAACACATTCAATTACTTATAACCTTCTATCTATCTATCTATCTATCTATCTTTCTTTCTATCTATATCTATCAATCATCTATCTATATGTGTGTGTGTTTAAGTTATATATAGATATAATCTCTTTCTTTGAATAGCTGTGTTTGTGTGTGCATTTTACCAGTAATATGATATGGTTCTCTCTCTCTCTCTCTCCCTCTCTCTCTCTCCCTCCCTCCCTCTCTCTCTCTCTCTCTCTCTTCCTCACCCCCAACCCCCTCATCCCCTTTTCCTCTCTCCCTCATTCTCACTATTCAGGTATTCTAATTATTCTTTAGTGAGTTTTTCACAGTTTGGTGCCTTTTAAAGAACTGAATTTTATTTAAGTGATCGAATTTATAGGTATAGGGTTTTTCATAGTATCCTCTTATGATTTTTCCATTTTCCACATTCCATTCTTTGGAAACAAGTCACTAAGTCCAGTCCATACCTAAGGTTGGGAGTAGGTGGATTAAACTTAGGGGAGATCTACATATATCATCTGAAATTCTGTAAGATTGGTTTGTCCTCCCTCCTCCATTTATTTATTTATTTATTTATTTACATGAATATTCATTTTATACTTTGTGTTGTAATCCAATAACACATTATTTATTTTTTCTCAAATTGTTCCTGCTTCGGCTATTGAGACCTTCTTCATGTTTGTTACTATCTCCATTGACATGTTCTCAGTGTCTTGGCTTTAGAACATCCTTTTACTTTAGCCTTTCTATATCTTATTATTTAAAATGGGTTTCTTGTAGATAGCATATAGTTGGGACTTGAATTTTCTACCTAACCTGATGATCCTCATCTTTTAACTGATAGTTTAGACAGTCACATTAAAGTGAGTGTGCGTGTATATATAAATATATATATATATATATATTTACATGGTTGGATTAAAATGTACCCTGTTTATAGCTGGTTTTGATTTGTATCATTCCGTTTTTTGCCTTCTCTTGGTCTAATTGAGCATGATTCTGCTTCTTTTTCTGTCTCTCCTCCCTCTCTTTCTCCCCTCCCCCCCAAAAAACCTCAGTGTGCTCTTGGTTTCCAATAGACGTATTTAAAATAATCTGGGATTATGTATATGTTTAACTATCTTACATTCTGTTTGATTGCTTTTTTTAACATATTTTTTTTTCTTTTTTGCTTTTCAATTTTGGTAATTTCTATTGTCCTGCTATCACTGATTCATTCTTTGACTCTTTTGAGTCATCTGATATGCTTGAAAAAGGCATTCTTCATTTTGGTTGCTATGATTTTGATTTCTAGCATTTCCATTTGATTATTTCTTATAGTTTTTTTATTTTTCTGTATAAGTTACCAACCTTGACTTACACGTTGTCTACCTTTTTCATGAGCAGCTGTGTCTTAATAATCATAGTTATTTTAAATCCCTATAGTTACAACATTTGTGTCATATCTGAGCCTAAGTATGTAAATTTATTTATCTTTTCAGAATGTGTTTTCTCTTGTCTTTTTGTGGCCTTTGTAATTATTTCTTGAACACTGGACATGCTTTATGGGGCCCTAGATACTGAGGTCAATTATGTTTATGCTTGGAGATGAGCACACCTTTACTTCTGTAAGGGTTTTAGTGTGGGAGATTATGATATTAGAGTCAGCAATTGGACTGGGAATGAAGATTATTATTGCTATAGTTACCCTCAGCACATCACAGGCTTCAAATATCTCTAGTGATATCATGTGTTTATGGTGGAGGCTGTATTATACTGTTATTTTTCTTAAACGTGTCAGCATGGAGGTGGGGAGCATAGGAGAGGGGAACATTTTCTAATATTTTGATTAAGATTCAACCTTAGGCAAGCACTATGAAGTTGGGACAATGTGCTATTGTTTTTTTTCATCTTCACAAAGATGACATGCCAATGTAGTTAAATAATAGTAACTTAGCTAGAAAATGAGTGCAGTAGGGAGGATCAGGGGAAAGATTTAATATGAATGTTCCAAAGCTACCTTGGTAAGATTAAAATATTAATCCCTGTATTTTGTCTAGAAAACATAATATAGTATTCTGTCAGAATTATCATAAATTGATTGTAAGTACAATTATTTAGTTAAGTCCTTCTATTTATATATGTAAATTAATACACTAGTTCATTTATGAGTTCCAGTCTCCCTAGCAAAAAACGTGAAGAGTTCTATCTCTGAATCCTTCTTTCCTATTTAACGACCTTCCTGTCAAGGTCTCTGATAACTTTCATTTGACCAACTTCTATGATCACTACTCAATATTTATTTTAATTGATCTATCAGCTGAGTTTGACATGATTTATTACTGTGTATTCTTTAAACAATTGCTTCACTTCACTAGCCACTTTTTATATTTCTCTTTGCTAGTTTTTTTTTAAAGAAATCTCCTCAAATTTTAAAAGCTGAAGTGCCCCCAGATTCAGTCCTCAACTACTCTATAAAATTCCCAGGGAGTTCCCTGGTGGCACAGTGCTTAGGATTCCAGGCTTTCACTGCCTGGACCCGGGTTCAATCCCTGGTTGGGGAACTAAGATTCATCCCCACCCCACACAAAAAAAGAAAACTCAGTCCCAATAATATCTTCAAGTCTTTAAGCATTGAACACCATTTATATTTCCTGTATGCTGATAATTCCCAAATGTATGTCTATAATCTGCCTTGAATGTCATACTCTTATATCTCTGGCTGTTACTCAATATTTCCATTTAAATGTATAATAAACATCTCAAACATAATGTATCCAGAAATAAACACCTGCTTTTTCTGCAGCCTGCTTCTTCTATTTCTCATCTCTGAAAATGGTCATTCTAATTTCCCACAGTAGACTAAAATGTATCATGTCATCTGTCTTCCCTCTTTTTCTCATACCTCATGTACATCCATCTTTAAAAACCTGTTAGTTCAATCCTCAATTGATATAAAACATCTACTCTCTTATTTTTACTATACTGTCGATGTCATCTGTTTTCCAAATTATCGTAATAACCTCTTAAACACTTCCTTTGGTCCATTCTTAGCTCCTTATACATTTATTCTTCACAGAGCAATCAGAGTGATTCTTTTAGAATACAAAAGTCATATTGTGTTGTCTCTCCTTTCAAAGCCATCCAATCATTAATCATTTCACTCAGAAAAAGAGCCAGAATACAAATAGTCACCTGTAAAACCTAGATGTTCAGGCCTCCTCAGTATCTTATAACCTTGTATACTACCTCTTATCTCCTTTTCCACTCCAGTCCAGCTACACTGGCCTTACTTCACTTTTCAAATATGACAAACACTATGCAAATTCAGGGCTTTTGTACTTGATTTAGCCTCTGCATGAAGTGGTTTTCTCCCAAATAGATGCATGAATTTTTTCCTTCCCTTGTCAATTAAGCCTTTCTTAATGAATCTTATATCAACACCCTCTTCCCCACGATCCCTTATGCCTTCCACTGTGTTTTTGGTTACCCATAGCTCTACCTGACATAGTATATATTTATTTGTTTATTGTCTATCTTCCCATTATGATGTAAGCTCCTAGATGGCAAAGAAGTTGTCTATCCTATTTATTACTGTATCCCCCTTGCCTAGAAGCATATCTGACACATAATAGTCACTGAATTGATAGTATGTATGCTGAATGAGTAAATGGATGAATAAAAATCCCAGCCATTTTACTGTGCCAAAATGTTCTTCCATGGACAGCTCTATATAATACAGTGGCTTTTTGACTAGAGGCTACATCTAAATTCTTCCAGTTATTTATAAAGATTTTAACCATCTTTTTATATGTCCCCTAAAGGTCACTTTCTGACAGTCTCCAAGTAACACAAATAATAGAATATTGGTCTGCCAAAAACTTAACCCTCAACAGGCTGAAATCCACTAAATTTACAGAGAAGCTGATTACTTTTACATATGGCTAGTGGCTAATGATTGCTTTATAGACAATCAAATAATAGCACCAATGGAATTAGAACCTGGAAAAAGTTTTTGAGATTAAATCACTTATTGCAGAAGATGAGATTTAAAGTGTTTTTACTACCTCAGAATTGTGTCTGAGATCACTGGCAATCTAGGGTCTTGACCAATGAAGATAAAATATTTGGTAACCTTGACATTTTTTTTTAAATCCTACAAATTTACGTGGTTGTTGTTATAAATGACATTTTACATTATTTGTAATTCTATTCAAATAAAGAAGGAGACATTTTTGGTTTTGGTTTATAGTCAAAAGAGAAATTGAGTCTTTAGCTAGCTTCTAAATCTCCATGCCATGAACATATTCTTCAATTCAAATAAAAGAGCCCTTTTGTTAAACCTTGTATTCTATACATCTGCCATCAAACAGTGAAATTAGAAGGTCAAATAAAACTTCTAATTAAACACACAGTTTAATACTTACATGTAGAGTCTGGATTTAAAAGCTAAAACTGCCTTAGAGTCAGAGCATACAGAATTACAAATTTAAGGCAAGCACATTTAAGACGTACACTGCAGTTAGATCCCAGGGAGAGGACTGGGGTTGGCTGCGTGAACACAGCCTGAAGGGGGCTAGTGCGCCACAGCTAGCTGGGAGGGAGTCTGGGAGAAAGTTTGGAACTACCTAAGAGTCAAGAGACCATTGCTTCCGGGTGGGCGAGGAGAGGAGATTCAGAGCACTGCCTAAACGAGCTCCAGAGACAGGCACAAGCCACGGCTATCAGTGCGTACACCAGAGATGGGCATGCTGCTGCAGCCACCAAGAACCCTGTGTGCAAGCACAGGTCACTATCCACACCTCCCCTCCTGGGAGCCTGTGCAGCCCACCATTGCCAGGGTCCCATGATCCAGGGACAACCTTCCCAGGAGAACAAAAGGCGCAGCTCAAGTTGTTGCAACATCATGGTGGCCTTTGCTGCTGCACACTCACCCCGCATTCCAATTATAACAACAGTACCCCTCCCTCCCCCTGGCCTGAGTGAGCCAGAGCCCCCAAATCAGATGCTTCTTTAACCCCCTCCTGTCTGGGTGAAGAACAGATGCCAGAGGGAGACCTACATGCAGAGGCAGGGCCAAATCCAAAGCTGAACCTGAGGAGCTGTGCGAACAAAGAAGAGAAAGGGAAATCTCCCCGTGCAGCCTCAGGAGCAGCAGATTAAATATCCACAATCAACCTGGTGTACCTTGCATCTGTGGAATACCTGAATAGACAACAAATCATCCCAAAACAGAGGCGGTGGACTTCCGGAGCAAATGTAGACTTGGGGTTTGCTTTCTTCATCTAATTTGTTTCTAGTTTTATGTTTATCTTAGTTTAGTATTTAGAACTTATTATCATTGGTAGATTTATTTATTAATTTGCTTGCTGTCTTTCTTATATATATATATTTTTTCCCCCTTTTCGCTTATTGTGAGTGCGTATGTGTATGCATCTTTGTGTGATTGTGTCTGTATAGGTTTGCCTTCACCAATTGTCCTAGGGTTCTGGCGGTCTGTTTCTTTTAGTACAGGTTTTAGAACTTCTTATCATTGGTGGAGCTGTTTATTGGTTTGGTTGCTCTCTTCTTTTTTATTTTCTTAATTACTCTTTTATGTTAATAATATTTTTTAATTTTTTTTATTTTAATAACTTTATTTATTTAATTTTTTTTCTTTCTTTTTTTTTTCCTTTTCTACCTTTTTTTCTGACCCATGTGGCTGACAGGGTCTTGGTGCTCTGGCCAGGTGTCAGGCCTGAGCCTCTGAGGTGGGAGAGCTGAGTTCAAAGTAGTGGTCCACCAGAGACTTCTCAGCCTCTCATAATATCAGTCGGTGAGAGGTCTCCCAGAGATCTCCATCTCAAGGATAAGACCCAGCCCCACTCAACGACCAGCAAGCTCCAGTGCTGGACACCCCATGCCAAACAACTAGAAAGACAGGAACACAACCCCACCAATTGCCAGAGAGGCTGCCTAAAATCATCATAAGGTCACAGACACCCCAAAACATGCCACCAGAAGTGGTCTTGTCCAAAAGAAACACAAGAACAAGCATCATCCACCAGAACACAGGCACTAGTGCCCTCCACCAGGAAGCCTACACAGCCCACTGAACCAACCTCACCCACTGGGAGCAGACACCAAAAAGAATGGGAACTATAAACCTGCAGCCTGTGAAAAGGAGACCCCCAAAACAGTAAGTTAAGAAAAATTAGAAGACAGAGAAACACACAGCATATGAAGGAGCAAGGTAAAAACCCACCAGACCAAATATTAGGAGGAAATAAGCACTCTACCTGAAAAAGAATTCAGAGTAAAGATAGTAAAGATGATCCAAAATCTTGGAAATAGAAAGGAGAAAATACAAGAAATGTTTAATAAGGACCTAGAAGAACTAAACAGCAACAAAACAATGATCAACACAATACATGAAATAAAAATTCTCTAGAAGGAATCAACAGTAGAATAACTGAGGCAGAAGAACGGATAAGTGACCTGGAAGTTAAAATAGTGGAAATCACTGCCACAGAGCAGAATAAAGAAAAAGAATGAAAAGAATTGAGGAGAGCCTCAGAGACTTCTGGGACAACATTAAACGCACCAGCATTCGAATTATAGGGGTCCCAGACCAAGAAGAGAAAAATAAAGGGTCTGAGAAAATATTTGAAGAGGTTATAGTTGAAAACTTCCCTAACATGGGAAAGGAAATAGTCAATCAAGTCCAGGAAGTGCAGAGTCCCCTATAGGATAAATCCAAAGAGAAACATGCCAAGACACATACTAATCAAACAATGAAAAATTAAATACAAAGATAATATATTAAAAGCAGCAAGGGAAAAGCAACAAAAAATATACAAGGGAATCCCCATAGGTTAACAACTGATCTTTCAGCAGAAACTCTGCAAGGCAGAAGGGCGTGGCAGGACATATTTAAAGTGATGAAAGGCAAAAGCCTACAACCAATATTACACTACATAGCAAGGATCTCATTCAGATTCAAACAAGAAATTAAAACACTTAAAGACAAGCAAAAGCTAAGAGAAGTCAGCACCACAAAACTAGCTTTACAAAAAATGCTAAAGGAACTTCTCTAGGCAGGAAGCACAAGAAAAGGAAAAGACCTACAATAACAAACTTAAAACAATTACAAAAATGGTAATAGGAACATACATATCGATAATTACCTTAAATGTAAATGGATTAAATGCTTCAACAAAAAGATACAAACTGGCTGAATGGATACAAAAACAAGACCTGTACATATGCTGTCTACAAGAGGCCCGCTTCAGACCTAGGAACACATACACACTGAAAGCGAGGGGATGGAAAAAGATATTCCATGCAAATGGAAATCAAAAGAAAACTGGAGTAGTAATTCTCATTTCAGACAAAATAGACTTTAAAGACTATTACAAGAAACAAAGAAGGACACTACAGAATGATCAAGGTATCAATCCAAAAAGAATAAATAACAACTGTAAATATTTATGCACACAACATAGGAGCACCTCATTACATACAGCAAATGCTAACAGCCATAAAAGGGGAAATCAACAGTAACACAATAATAGTAGGGTACTTTAACACCCCACCTTCACCAATGGAAAGATCAACCAAAATGCAAACAAATAAGGAAACACAAGCTTTAAATGACACATTAAACAAGATGGACTTGGTCAATGTTTATAGGACATTCTATCAGAAAACAACAAAATACACATTCTTCTCAAGTGCTCATGGAACATTCTCCAGGACAGATTATAACATGGGTCACAAATCAAGCCTTGGTAAATTTAAGAAAATTGAAATTATATCAAGTATCTTTTCTGACCACAAGAATATGAGACTAGATATCAATTACAGGGAAAACACTGTTAGAAATACAAACACATGAAGGCTAAACAATATGCTACTAAATAACCAAGTGATCACTGAAGAAATCAAAGAGGAAATCAAAAGATACCTAGGGACAAATGACAATGAAAACAATGACCCAAAACCTATGGGATGCAGCAAAAGCAGTTCTAAGAGGGAAGTTTATAGCAATACAATCCTACCACAAGAAACAAGAAAAATCTCAAATAAACAACCTAACCATACACCTAAAGCAATTAGAGGAAGAAGGACAAAAGAAACTGCAAAGTTAGCAGAAGGAAAGAAATCATAAGCATCAGATCAGAAATAAATGAAAAAGAAATGAAGGAAACAACAGCAAATATCAGTAAGACTAAAAGCTGGTTCCTTGAGAACATAAACAAAATTTATAAACCATTACTCAGACTCATCAAGAAAAAAAGGGAAAAGTCTCAACTCTATAAAATTACAAATGAAAAAGGAGAAATAACTGCACTGCAGAAATACAAGGGAACATGAGAGACTACTACAAGCAACTATATGCCAATAAAATGGACAACATGGGAGAAATGGACAAATTCTTAAAAAAACACAACCTTCTGAGACTAAACCAGGAAGAAATAGAAAATATAAACAGACCAATCACAAGCACTGAAATTGACACTGTGATTAAAAATCTTCCAACAAACAAAAGCCCAGGACCAGATGGCTTCACAGGAGAAGTCTGTCAAACATTTAAATAAGAGCTAACACCACTCCTTCTCAAACTCTTCCAAAATATAGCACAGGGACGAACACTCCCAAACTCATTCTACGAGGCCACCATCACCCTGATACCAAAACCAAACAAAGATGTAACAAAAAAACAAAACTACAGGCCAATATCACTGACAAACATAGATGCAAAAATGCTCAACAAAATAATAGCAAACAGAATGCAAAGCACATTAAAGGATCATACACCATGATCAAATGGGGTTTATCCCAGGAATGCAAAGATTCTTCAATATATGCAAATCAATCAATTTGATAAACCATATTAACAAATGGAAGGAGAAAAAACATATGATCATCTCAATAGATGCAGAAAAAGTTTCTGACAAAATTCAGCACCATTTATGATAAAAACCCTCCAGAAAGTAGGCACAGAGGGAACTTACCTCAACATAATAAAGGCCATATATGACAAACCCATAGCCAACATCGTTCTCAATGGTGAAAAGCTGAAACAATTCCCACTAAGATCAGGAAGAAAATAAGGTTGCCCACACTCACCACTATTATTCAAAATAGTTTTGGAATTTTTAGCCACAGCAATCAGAGACGAAAAAGAAATAAAAGGAATCCAAATTGGGAAAGAAGAAGTAAAACTGTCACTGCTTGTAGATGACACGATACTATACACAGAGAATTCTAAAGAGGCTACCAGAATACTACTAGAGCTAATCAATGAATCTGGTAAAGTAGCAGGATACAAAATTAATGCACAGAAATCTCTAGCATGCCTATACACTAATGATGAAAAATCTGAAAGAGAAATTAAGAAAACACTCCCATTTACCATTGCAAGAAAAAGAATAAAACACCTAGGATTACACCTATCTAAGGAGACAAAAGACCTGTGTGCAGAAAACTATAAGACACTGATGAAAGAAATTAAAGATGATACAAATAGATGGAGAGATATACCATGTTCTTGGATTGGAAGAATCAACATTGTGAAAATGACAATACTACCCAAAGCAATCTACAGATTCAAAGCAACCCCTATCAAACTACCAATGGCATTTTTCACAGAACTAGAACAAAAAACTTCACAATTTGTATGGAAACACAAAAGACCCTGAATAGCCAAAGCAATCTTGAGAAAGAAAAATGGAGCTGGAGGAATCAGGCTCCCTAACTTCAGACTATACTACAAAGCTACAGTAATCAAGACAGTATGGTACTGGCATAAGAACAGAAATACAGATCAAGAGAACACGGTAGAAAGCACAGAGATGAATCCATGCATATATGGTCACCTTATCTTTGATAAAGGAGGCAAGAATATACAGTGGAGAAAAGACAGCCTCTTCAATAAGTGGTGCTGGGAAAACTGGACAGCTACATGGAAAAGAATGAAATTAGAACACTCCCCAACACCATACGCAAAAATAAACTCAAAATGGATTAAAGACCAAAATGTAAGGCCAGACACTATAAAACTCTTAGAGGAAAACATAGGAAGAACACTCTTTGACATAAATCACTGCAAGAACCTTTTTGACCCACCTCCTAGAGTAATGGAAATAAAAATAAACAAATGGGACCTAATGAAACTTAAAAGTTTTTGCACAGCAAAGGAAACCATAACCAAGATGAAAAGACAACCCTCAGAATGGGAGGAAATATTTGCAAAAGGAGCAACTGACAAAGGATTAATATCCAAAATTTACAAGCAGCTCATGCAACTCAATATTAATAAAACAAACAACCCAATCCAAAAATGGGCAGAAGACCTAAACAGACATTTCTCCAAAGAAGATATACAGATTTTCCACAGTAAAACTCCTTACAGTGTTCCCTCTTCTCCCTGTCTCTATTTTCCAATCTCTAATTCTCTCCTCAAATTACTCACCTGAGCTTCTGTCTCTTCCACTTCCATGAAATTGTTCTTTTTAAAGACATCAACGACAAATGAAGCTATTCTTAATTTCTCTTTTCCCATAATCCGCACATTTGAACCATTTGAAAATCAGTGGACTCTAACTCCAGAACGTTACAGAAATCCCTCTAATTTTCTCCATCTGTACCACAACCACCCTGGTCAAAATGATCATTATGTTTTCCTTGGAATCTTCCCAGTCTCCTCTTGATCTCCCTTCTATTCTTCTCTCTTCTCTAACAGCAGACAAAATAAAATATTAATTGTCATATCCCTCCCCTGCTTTTAATCCTTCAGTAGCTTTATTTTGCACCTTAATAAAGTCTAAATTCCCTATTATGTCTTATGGGGCCTTATATTATCTTGTTCCTGTCTATCTTTTGGCATGTAATTACATCAAAATATCTTCTGTTTATTACACTCTAACCACAGAAGTTTCCCTTGGTATTCCTTGCAACACCAAACTCATTCCTACCTTAGGCCTCTGAACTGGTATTACTCTGTGTATGCCTCATTCCTCATAGCAAGGGTGGCGACCAGGGCAATTGCCCAATTGCCCTGCCCAAAGGATGTACCTGGAACTGTTTAGATAAAACATTGTACTGGGCGAGGCAAAATTATGAAGATAGACAGATGATAGATAATAGATAGATAGATATGTAGATAGATAGATAGATTTGTGATTGTACTACCATTTCAGTCACCTCGAGTCCTGAAAAACAATACTTTAACCCTATGGGCTCTATTGTGAATAGAAATTTAAGACCATGATAGCAGATTGGGGAGGAAAACATTTTAACAAGGATTTTTCTCCAGAATGCCTAAACCAAGATCTGTATTACTAGTGGGTGAACAAATACCTTCTCTTACATAGGACAGATAGAAGTGAATGAACAAGGGACCTTGAGCCTCCCCTGTCTGCTTTCTTTTCTCCTTCTCTACTACTTTCTTCTCCTTTGGAACAGGTATTCAGTCTCCCCACTCTCTTAGCTTTATAATGCCAACCTCCATCTCTCTACAATACCACCATCCACATTGGGAAATCTGTGATGTAAAAATCCATATTTTTATTGATACTCATTGACATAGGAATGTTACCTTTGCAAGGTATTTACATTATAAAAATATTTGATATTCAATTCTGGTATCATACATTTTCCCATATAATTAAAGCTATTTTTAAAAATATTTTAAAAGGGAAAGTAACTGGGCCAGAGGCCAGACAAAAAGAGGAATATGGTGATAACACTATTTTATAAAACTGAAACCACCCTCTGACAAGCTTGGCCCTAACTGCAAAATGCTTTCTTTTTTCCCATTAATATTATGGTGAGAATCTGATTTCCCCCTCCTCTTTCTTCCCCTATTCTTAATTCTTTTCGTTCACTGGTATTCTCTCTGTCGCAGTTTTATTTCAGGCCTTAGTCAAGGCCCACTAGAGTTACAGCAATAGCTCCAATTTTTGCTCTACCCTATCTTTTACATTGTGGTCAGGAAACCTTTTCAAAAAACAAACAAAAATCTATGTGGGAGGCACTTAGGAAGTATGGAATATTCAAAAAATCAGCTCACTAACCTACTCAAAGTCCTCCAGTGTCCTCCCATAATCTTCAGATTAAAATGTAAACCTTTAAAATCCATCTGACCATGGTTCCCTCAAGAGTTTTTCTCCTGACATGCCCCAAGTACTTAAAGCTCCAGACTAAGAAAATCATGTTTCCCCCCCAAAATCAAATCTCTCAGGTCTCCAAGTCAAACACACAAGTGAATAAATTCTTTATAAAAGGTCATTAGGAGGGAATAAGATCTGAAGGCAGTAGGACAGCTTGAAGCAAGAACCTGTTTCCCATGCAAAGATAAGTTGGAATGAAGTTCCCAGAGAAAATGAAGCACACTGAAGAAAATAAACCATCTACTAGGACACATAGCTTCTAGTAATCATATTTACACATGTCATGATATGAGAATGAGTTGTATGTTTCCTGCTCCAACAGAATGATTTGACAAGAGATGTTTTAAATAATCTAAATGTACATGGATTATCCTGGACCTACAACACTGCAATCATTCAGTTAGGGAGTGACAATTTTAACACAGTTAGACTAAAGATAAATTTAGAGACAACAGGGCTGACCTTTATGAAGAGTAAAACACTGAAAAAATGATGCTATAGAATCACAACCCCCTTACCCAAATGATTTTAAGTGACTTCACTACTACTCCTCTGACTAAATAGCTTCTTTAATATAACAAGTAGATTAACACAATTAGTATTCTAATTTATATCACTGGTCCCCGAGTATATAGAAGCATAAAAAAATTACAGAATTATCTTCCCAACTTAAGTAGTAACCACACAGCTCAAGAGTAGAGATGATGATAGATGATTCATTAAATAATTAAATTTGTATTGTCTAAAACACGAAGCCAAAGACAAGGGAATGCTTAAGTATCTATTATATGTAAGTAATTTTAAATACTTTTATCATTTAATTTTGACATTAAACCTATATTATAGGTACTAACACCACCATTTTACAAAGGAGGAAATTGAGACTAATGGAGTTTAAATATCTTTCCAAGGAAACATAGATGGTAAGCAGGAGAACTTGGACTCAAGCCCAGAATTGCTATTCCTAATCCCCAAATTCAGATAATAATAAATATCTTACAGAGTTTCTGTGATTATCAGATAGTATATTAAAACTGTCCATCATAACATCCAGTTTAAATGTTAAGGGAACGGATCCTTCCTGCCTAGTTATAAGGAACTACTCCATAGGCCAAGTATTTCAACAACTTTATAACAATAATCTTGGCAAATTCATACATATTATAGACTTTTACTCAAATTCTCTAACCTTAGGGCTGTAAATTTCAACTCCTCTTAGTGTCAGGTCAATAACAGCAATTGGCTGGCTTATAGGGCTTGTGTAGAATCGGGAAGTGCATGCCCAGGTATACGTATTAAATTCAAAACAAAACAAAACACCTCAGCTGTTCAAGCATGAAAGCATTCTCTGACATACTAAGCCCAGGGGCCAACAGTCTGAGAACCTGACCTACTTGCTGAGGGCAAAACCAGACAGACCCCTGTTAGCTTGGCCTAGAATCCATCATCAGAGAGCTGATATGACATCCGTATCTCTTTCATCCTAAAAGTTAACCTCATCTGGTGCAGACAAAAGGGCCCATAATCTCTAGCACATAGCCATAATAATATTTTCCTAATTTCCCAATGTTTGCCATTCCTCAGTCAAGACTGATGGACCAAAGATAACACCTAATTTAGGATCAGAACATTATTTCCCTAGTTGAGAACCAATCAGTTTCCTTCCCTTGAAAATTTGAACTGAATGATGAGACTGCAATTGGTCTTTCTTAAGCATTCAAGCAGAATGATAATGTGGAGTTTGGACTTGAGCTTTTGTAAAGGCATTCCAAATTCACAAGGAAGAGAAATATATGGGAAAGCAAAAACTACAAGTAAGTAGAAGGAGCTGACTGGGTGAGAGGTGAGCAGAAAAGAGAAGACTCAGATTAGAAAGGAGAGGTGAGAGAGAGGGAGAGGGAGAGGGAGAGGGAGGGGGGGAGAGGGAGGGAGAGAGAGAGAGAGAGAGAGAGAGAGAGAGAGAGAGAGAGAGAGAGA